>NW_007245609.1:94508-101799 GCF_000164805.1 Carlito syrichta | reverse complement strand
CTCTACAATAAATAAAAAAAAAAAATTAGCCGGGCGTGGTAGCGCGCGCCTGTAGTTCCAGCTACCTGGAAGGCTGAGACAGAAGGATCGCCGGAGCCCAGCAGGTCGCAGGTCGAGGCTGCAGTGGCCGGGAGCGGCCACTGTACTCCAGTCTGGGCGACAGAGTGAGACTCCAACTCAAAAGCAAACAAACAAACAAACAAAAAACTGCCTTCCTTTATTGCAAGTAGTGGCAATTTAGTGACTTCAAGAACCTCCCCCTCTGCCCCTGTGGTAAGTTGTCTGGTAAAAGGCATGTGACATGCAGCTGAAGAAGTCAGGTGTCACATGAGTCATTTAATTCCAGAAGACTTTCTTCCCCTGTGAAGATGATCTCTAGTTCCCTCGAATATCTACAACTCAAGAGAGGAAGTGTGAGCCCTAGGGTGTGATGCTATAAAGCCTGACAATGTGGGTGGGTGCAGATGCAAGTGCAGATTAAATGTGCCAATATTTTTATCAGAATTATTACTGGTTTTGTTACTGTCTGTTTACAACATTGCATAGAATTTGGGCAGTTTCTTACAGACTTATTCCTCCCACAGTCCAGTTGGTTTTAGTGCATAATTTTGCAAAATTCAAAAATTTTTTTTTGAGTTGGAGTCTCACTCTGTTGCCCAGGTGGGAGTGCAGTGGCATGCTCACAGCCATCCCAGCGTCTACCACCTGGGCTCTGGCGATCCTTCCACCTCAGCCTTCCAAGTAGCTGGAAGCACAGTCGTGTGCCACCAAGCTCGGTTAATTTTTTTTATTTTATTGTATGAGGTCTCACTATGTTGCTCAGGCTGGCCTTGAACCCCTGAACTCGGGCAATCTCTTGCCTCCACTTCCCAAAGTGCTGGGATTACAGGCATGAGCCACCGTGCCTGACCTCAATTTTTTTAAAAAAAGAAACACATATATCCAGCAAAGCAGAAATGTCTGATTGTTAGAAACAGATATTAACCCTTGCTGGGACTGGCATTAATAGTTTGTTAGTTTGGGTAGATCAAATAATTGTCTAGCTGTAACTTTTTTTTCTTGAATCAGAGTCTCACTCTGTTGCCCATTGGAGTACAGTGGCATGCTCGTTGTAGAGATAAGGTCTTGACAAATTGCTCTGCTGGTCTTGAACCTGTGGGCTCAGGCAATCCTCTCACCTCGGCCTCCCAAAGTGCTGGGATTATAGACATGAGCTACCGCACCCGGCCTCTGGTTTTAACTTGAAAAAACACACTGGTCAAGCATGGTGGCTCATGCCTGTAATTCTAGCACTTTGGGAGGCCAAGGTGGGAGGATCATTTGAGGTCAGGAGTTCAAGTCCAACCTGGGCCTCCAAGAGAGAATCCCATTTCTGTAAAAAAAAAAATTAGCTGGGCATGGTGGCATGTGCCTGTGATCCCAGCTCCTTGGGAGGCTGAGGCAGGAGGACTGCTTGATCCCAGGAGTCTGAGGCTGCAGTAAGCTATGATCTCACCACCACATTCCAGCCAGGGTGACAAAATGAGATCCTGTTTCTATAAAACAAACAAACAGACAAAATCACACACTGAGTAATAAAAATAATATTATGAGCCAGGCTCGGTGGCTCAGCCTGTAATCCTGCACCTTTGGGAGGCTGGGGTGAGTGGATTGCCTGATCCCGTGGGTTCGAGACCCTCTTGGGCAGTGAGACCTCATCTCTACAATAAATAAAAAAATCAGCCGGGTGTGGTAGCGCGTGCCTGTAATTCCGGCTACTCGGAAGGCTGAGCAGAAGGATCTCCGGGGCCCAGCAGGTCGAGGCTGCGGTGGCCGGGAGCGGCCACTGCACTCCAGTCTGGGCGACCAAGTGAGACTCCGACTCAAAAAAATAAAAATAAAAAAAAAATAAAAAATTATGACGTAAATGGCCTAGCCACAGAGAAAAATCTTGTGCGTATTAGTGCTCTCTATATAAAGAAAGTCATTTTTATACCTTTGCAAGGAACCATATGTTTTATTTACAGTGAATTTTGGAAACAAACTATCCCACAGAGCAAGTCTTTTCTAGTTCCTGCCTACTTAGTCTCTAAACAAAGTAACCACTCCATGGACTGAGCAGAGTCTTTCATGCATCTTTGCTGTGTCATGCTAAGCAACAATACTACTAGTTTAAAGGCAATATCAGGCTTTGTAGTTCAGTCTCCACACCCACCAAAAAGACAACCTAAATTCACCATCCATTCATAAAACCATAATAACACACTAAAAAAATTGGAGTCCGGAGGAAGAAAAGCATGAGAAGAAAGGTAGATATGTGAAACCTCCCTTTTTCTTTTTTCTTCCTTCCTTCCTTTTTTTTTTTTTTTTTTTTTTTGAGTTGGAGTCTCACTCTGTCATCCAGGCTGCACCGCAGTGGCACAATCATGGCTCAATGCAGCCTTGACCTCCTGGGCTCAGGTGATCCTTTCACCTCGGCCTTCCAAGTAGCTGAAACTATAGGCATGTGCCACCACACCCAGCTAATTTTTTGATAATTTATGGAGACGAGATCTCACTATGTTGTCAGGTTGGTCTTGAACTCCTGGCCCCAAGCAATCCTCTCGCCTCAGCCTCCCTGAGTGCTGGAATTACAGGCGCGAGCCACCATGCCCAGCTCTCCTTTTCTTTTAACAGGACAGAGTCTAGAAAATTTGTGATCACTTATAAATTCTTTGTAGAGAAACTAGTTTCCCCCCACTCCCTATTTTGACCAAGTCCTGACCAAAAAGATCCCTATGATCTAGCCTCTGCCCTCCCTACCCACCTCTCTGGTCTGATTTTCCATAGTTCCACCACATATTCTACTCCAAAGCCACACTGACCTTTTTGCTCTTCCTCTTGTTCCTCCAACACATCAACCACTTTCCCACCTCAGGGCCTTTGCTCATGCCTTTTCTTCTGCTGGAAATGTTCTTTCCCCTCATTTAGGGCTCTGTTCAAATTTCACCTCCTCAAAGATGTTTTTCCTAACTCACATATCTAAAATGGCACCACACTGTACTCCCAGTCTCTCTTGATAACTAAACTCTGACTTTTTTTCCCCCTCTCTCACTAAATTCCTAACTAAGAGAAACCTCATCTTGAGGATTCCTTGAGAAGTCTCGTCAGATTTTTTTTTTTTTTTTTTGAGTTGGATTCTTACTCTGTCGCCCAGGCTGGAATGGAATGGCACACTCATGGCCATCCCAGCATCCACCTGCTGGGCTTCAGTGATCCTTCCACCTCAGCCTTCCAAGTAGCTGGAACTATAGGCATGCACTACCACACCTGGCTAATTTTTGATTTATTGTATAGACGAGGTCTCGCAAAGTTGCCCAGGCTGGTCTCGAATCCGTGGGCTCAGGCAATCCACTCACCTTGGCCTCCCAAAGTGCTGGGATTATAGGCTGAGCACCAAGCCTGGCCAGATATTTTTAAAATTATCCCTATATAATGTGGCTTACTTTCCAATCTGAATCTGGCATAACACCACATAACAAACAAAGAAGAGAATAAAAAATATTTTATGACTGTGCAAAGAGGGGAAAATTGGCATCTGTATAGATTCCCCTCCCAGGGTTTCCCAGAGAGCTAGACATTTGCTGTCTATTCTGTCTCAGGACTGCCACCTCTGAGACTTCATCTACATATCAAGAAACTGACTTCCTCAAACTACCCCTTGCCCCTTAGCTCAAAGCCCCTTGTTTCAAAAAGTGGCATTTCCTTTACTGATTTCAAAATTCCTTAGACAAAGCCTAACTCTTACTACTAATTGCCAGTCAGGAAATCTTTGAAACCACCTAGGACCTGCCAGCCCCTGCTTGGAGATGTGCCGCCTTACCAGGTTGAACCAATGTAAATCTCACATGTGTTTATTTACGGGTTTTTTTTGTAACTTCTGTTTTCCTAAGATGTATATAACCAAGCTGCAATACAACCATCTCAGACACATGTTCTTAGGACCTCTCAGGATGGTTCTACGGGACTTAGATCACTCGCATTTGACTCAGAATAAACCTTCTTAAGTGTTAGGCAGAATTTGGCATCTTTTACCAAACACTCTCTACTACTGACTCAGCTTTTCCTAAGTAGCATTTATTATTATTAGATGTATAATTTGACATGATGAGGAATATTTATTGGCTTATTTGTTGTCTTTTCTCCACTAGAATGTAAGCTCCATACGTGCAGAGACTTCATCTACTTTGTTCACTGCTGTCTCCTAGGTCCTAGAACAATGGCTACTTCATATCATTAAAAAATATTTACTGCTGGGCTCGGTGGCTCAGCCTGTAATCCCGCGCCTTTGGGAGGCTGAAGTGAGTGGATTGCCTGTGCCTGCGGGTTCGAGACCTGCCTGGGCAGCGAGACCTCATCTCTACAATAAATCAAAAAAAATCGGCCAGGCGTGGTAGCACATGCCTGTAATTCCGGCTACTTGGAAGGCTGAGGCGGAAGGATCGCCGGAGCCCAGCTTGTCGAGGCTGCGGTGGCTGGGAGCGGCCACTGCACTCCAATCTGGGCGACAGAGTGAGACTCCAACTCAAAAAAAAAAAAAAAAAAAAAAAAAATTACTAAAACACACACACACACACACACACACACACACACACACACACACACACACCTACCGAGCATTTGGTATGTGCCAGGCACTGTTCTAGGTGCTGAGTATTTAGCAGAGAACAAAATAGAAACTTGATGTCCAATGGAGCTTATATTCTAGTGGTACATTGTAGGTATTTGAAAAATATTGTGGAATGAATTCTTGACATTATAACCAAAGTCCACTAAAACATTTTAACCCATAGGCTCATATTAGTGGGTCTTAACAACACCTTAGTTGTATCAGTCTCTTGGGAGCTGCTATAACAAATTACCACAAACTTCATGTCTTAAAACATCAGACTTTTTTTAATCCCTTTCTGGAGGCCAGAATTACAAAATCAGAAGCATGAGGCAAAATCAAGGTGTCAAGAGGGCTGTACTTCCTCTGGAGGCTTTGGGTAGAATTCATTCCTGGCCTCTTCCAGCTTCTGATGGCTGCCGGCATTCTTTGGTTTGTGGCAGTGAGGCAGGGTAGCTAGAATAGCTTAGACATAGGTAGATGAGTTTCTTGCAGGCAGGTCTAATTTAAAACAGGATAAGTGTTTGGACATCTTTCTTGGTGGTACACAACCTTTATCCAACAAACCAGACAGATCAGACCTGACCACCTTGTGGGTTGAAACGTGAAGCTACCAGGGCAGTAAATCACAAAAACAATAGGAAGCTACCCCAAAAAACAAAGACATGATGTCCTAAAAAAAACAAAACAAAACCCAAAACTAGATAGGCAGTATCTTTCATTATTTAGAAAGTCCTTATGATCCTAAAAGGTAATCAAAACTCATGCCCAAATACCTGCAGCCCTCCACCCTTAGCACATG
The DNA here is from genome assembly GCF_000164805.1 of Carlito syrichta. Lineage (NCBI taxonomy): Eukaryota > Metazoa > Chordata > Mammalia > Primates > Tarsiidae > Carlito > Carlito syrichta. Next base: position 96,370 of record NW_007245609.1, on the reverse strand, counting down.
GAATAGTTTGCTTAATCATCATTATAAATTTATGTAAAGCTTCTCGTCAAAGGCAAGCATGTGTCCTTTCTCTTAAGGCACCCACACTCTCTCTTGAATATGTCTTTTCTTTCTAATAAACTTTGTCTTACACTTTACTTTGGACTCACTCTGAAATTCCTTTCTGTGGCAAGATCAAGAATCCATGGAACAATGACACCACACACCAACCAGCATTAGCAGCATTATTTTAATATTTGTCTCCATTTTCACATTGCCTTTTCTTCCATGTCTGTGTCACATCTCCTCCTGCCTCTCTCGCTCACATTTAAAAAAAAATAGACATGGCATCTTGCTACGTTGTCCAGACTGATCTCCTAGCCTCAAGCAATTCTCCTGCCTCAGCCTCCCAAAGTGCTGGGATTACAGGTGTGCTCTGCTTCTCTAAGGATATATGTGATGGCATTTAGGGCCCATTTGGATAATTAAGAATAATATCCTCGTCCAAAGAGAAATCTCAAGAAAATCTCATGTTCAAAGAACCTTTTTCCAAATAAGAAAACATTTACAGGTTCCAGGGATCAGGACCTATTATCTTTGGGACCATCATTCAGCCTACTCCACTAATATTTTTGTAGCTGAGGGAAGGTTCCTACCAGGAGGTGTCTTTTGCTTTTTGCTTTTCTCCTTTCCTGTCCTTGGAAATCATGTTTGCTTTTGGAAAACTAAGAAAAATTCATTTAGACTGCAATAACAAAACTCCCGGAGATAGGGTGGCTTAAACAACGAATGTATTTCTCACAGTGCTGGAGGCTGGGGAGTCCAGGAGCAAGATGCCAGCAAGTTCAGCATCTGAGGCCTACTTCCTGGTTCACATACAGCCATCTTCTTGCTATGTTCTTATGTGGTGGAAGGAGGGTCAGGGAGCTCCCTGGGGCCCATTTCTAAGGACCCTAATCCACTAATCCCATTCATGAGGGCTCTGCCTTCATGACCTAATTTCCTCCCAAAGATGCCCCCTCCTAATATCGTCATATTGGGAGTTAGGATTTCAACATTTCAACACATAAATTTGACTGGAAGGCGACACAAACATGCAGTCTCTTGCAGGCAATGACACTTAATTTTCTTATCTAGCAATAAGAATTACATTTTCCAAAGAACTAGTGTAACAGTATTTGACACTCATTCATAAAAATGTGGAATTGTCTTCCATCAAGAAACTCCTACCAAGTGAAGTTAACGAGCAGTGGAGGTGGCAAAGGAATGCTTGAGGACGTTTACTTCTTGTACCATTAGATCCTATCATGATTTGCAGACAGAATATAAAATCCTTAGCATCCGCCACTTAGAGTCATCATCACCACATCACAAAACCAGGCTGTCACCTAGGGTTTTTGCAAATGCCAATGAACATGGTAGCGTCTAGCTTCACAGGAGCACTGGAGCCCCAGCGGCCTTTGTGTATGTCTGAGAGCCCCTAGGATGAATGGAGAGACAGGCCCCATTAACAGTAAGGTCACTTGTCACTCTGTTGCCCAGCCTGGAGTGCAGTGGGGGGATCATAGCTCACTATAGCCTCAACCTCCTAGCTCAGGCAATCTGTCTGCCTAAGCCTCCCGAGTAGCTGGGATTACAGGCATGCAACATCACACCCAACTAATTGTTTAATTTTCTGAAGAGATAAGATCTTGCTATGTTGCCTAGGCTCAACATTTTTTTCTTTTTTTTGACTTGAGATTTTACTATTGCCCAGGCTGAACCTCCTGGGCTCAGGTGATTCTTCCATCTCAGCATCCCAAATAGCTGGGACTATGGGCATATGCCATCACATCCAGGTAATTTTTTTTTTTTTTTAGTTGGAGTCTCACTCCGTCGCCCAG
>NW_007245609.1:91786-94488 GCF_000164805.1 Carlito syrichta | reverse complement strand
CCGGAGATCTTTCTGCCTCAGCCTTCCAAGTAGCTGGAACTACAGGCGCGCGCTACCATGCCCGGCTGATTTTTGATTTATTGTAGAGATGAGGTCTCGCCAAGTTGCCCAGGCGGGTCTCGAAACTGTGGGCTCAGGCAATCCACTCACCTCAGCCTCCCAAGGCACAGGATTACAGGCTGAGTCACCGAGCCCAGCTATTTTTTTTCTTTTTTTTGGTAGAGATGAGGTTTTGCTATGTTGCCCAGACTGGTCTTGAACTCCCAGGCTAAAGCAATCTGCCCACCTCAGCCTACCAAAGTGCTGGGATTACAGATGCGGCCACCATGTCCAACCACAACTTCTTCAAAGGGAAAGAGTATTATGGATTAATTAACCATGGTCAAATGCAATCAGTGTAAAGTCACACTTGTTTTCTGGAATAGTACTTTAGTCTTGCAAAAAAAAAAAATCTTATTCTTAAGTACTATATATTCTATTGAGAAAGTCAGGTCTAAGAAAAGAAAGCTGAATGATTCTCATGAGTCTTATTTATAACAGATTTGGGGAAACATTTGTATTTTATTTCTCACATGAGTATTTTTTTGAAAAATCAAACTGTGAGAGTAAATTGTGAATTGCTCCTTTATCAGAAGAACTAGTTTTAAAGAAATAGTTTGATTCTGATTTAGTCCATAAAATTGAAGGCATTTTTTTTTTCTTGGAAATTAAAAAAAAAAAAAAAATTGGCTGGTCACAGTGGCTCACACCTGTAATCCTAGTAATTTGGGAGGCCAAGGCAGGAAGACTGCTTGAGGCCAGAAGTTTGAGATCAGCCTGAGCAACACAGACCTAGGCTCTACAAAAAAGGTGTGAATTCACTTGTTCATGAGGCATTTATTTACTCATTCTCGCCACTAAACAACCAGGGAAACATATTTTTTGAATACCGATTACAGACCAGGCACACTAGGCACTGGGGACACGGTGTAAATAAGATCCAGTCCTGCCCCCCAAGCGATCCTGCAGGGCGAAGGGGATGAGACTCACAGGTAGGTTCTCACGGGTGGTGTGATGGTGTGCTAGGGCTGGACTGGGATGGTGGAGCAGAGCCCACTGGCTCCAGGGAGGCGGAGGACCTCTTCTGGAAGAAGTTGGGGTCTGAAGAACGAGCAAACATGAGCCAGTTCCTCCAGCAAAGAGTGCAGGGCGCGTGTGTGAAGGCCCGGGGGAACAGTGCTTGAGAAACGGAGACCTTTGAGCTTGACACACAGCGAGTTAGAAGAAGAGGGTGGTGTTCCCGTGCCAGCACTGTGCTAACCTTGCAGAAACTAAAACCGTCTCTTGGCTTTTGTAATAATGCTTTCAGAATACATACAAGAAAAAAGGTAACAGCCCTAGATTGTAAAGACTGGGGTGGACCTCTTTCTTTCTTTCTTTCTTTCTTTTTTTTTGAGTTGGAGTCTCACTCTTGTCTCCCAGGCCAGAGTGCAAGTGGCACAGTCATGGCCCCGCAGCCTCGACCGGCTGAGCTCAGGTGATCCTTCCGCCTCAGCCTTCCAAGTAGCTGGAACTACAAACGCACGCCACCACGCCTGGCTAGTTTTTGTGATTTATTGTAGAGATGAGGTCTCACCAACTTGCCCAGGTGGGTCTCAAACCCCAGGCTCAGGCAAGCCTCTCACCTCGGCCTCCCAAAGTGCTGGGATTACAGACTGAGCCACCATGCCTGGCCTGGACCTTTTTCTTAATGTCCAGCATCCTTTGTCTTAAGATTTGGTGGACTATGTCATTTGGGAAAAAAAAGAAGAGGAAGAAGAGGCTGGGCCAGCCCCTGGGTGGCCCTATAAACTTACTAAAGGGTTTGGACTCCAAAAACCATTGAGGGATTTTTCAATGCATTGACATACCTGGATCTGCATTTTATAATGATCATTCTAGTCACAAGGAGAATGGATCTGAGGTTGGCAAGACTGGAGGCAGAGACCCCTCAGAGACAGGTCCTGGGGAGGGAGTGTGGTTACCTGAACTGGAGCACAGTCAGGAAGTACAGAAGTTGACAGTTCTGAAAACTAATTTCACCTAGCAACATTCCTGAAGCAAATGATCCATACAGTTAAGTACCTTCTTGGAGCCATGAACTATTTGAGTGGTCCTGTTACAGCGACTGCAGCAACTCACCGGGAACAGGAATGAATACACTCAGAACAGGCACCAGAGACTGAGAGGAGAATCGAAGGTGTTTATTCCGAAAGTTTCAGGTGGAGTAGCCTCCCGAAACCTGAGCCCCGACCCTCAGTTTCAAGCTGCTTTTATAGAACTTTTTTGACTACAACATACATGGGTTTGTCATTGGTGGGTTTACAACTTTAAATTTAAGACCAGGAACAGTTACTTTTACTTCTACAACAAGCATTGAAATAGACATTTTTATGGACATTTCCATATGAGATGTAATAAAGCATGTCTATAGAAACAGAGATTGCAGTTAAGGAATATAGCATGTAGCTGCTTACTTACAGCATATTTACAGAAGCAGAGATGGCAAGCAGTGAATTTTTTTTTTTTTTTTTGAGTTGGAGTCTCACTCTGTCGCCCAGACTGGAGTGCAGTGGCCGCTCCCGGCCACCACAGCCTCGCCTGCTGGGCTCCGGCGATCTTTCTGCCTCAGCTTCCGAGTAGCTGGAATTACAGGCATGCGCTACCACGCCCGGCTGATTTTT
>NW_007245609.1:90165-91674 GCF_000164805.1 Carlito syrichta | reverse complement strand
CCGGGTCTCGAACCCGCAGGCTCAGGCAATCCACTCACCTCAGCCTCCCAAAGGTGCGGGATTACAGGCTGGGCCACCGAGCCTGGCTTACCAGTGGCTTATTTAAGGTAAGTCTCTCGAGGTCAGCTTTCCTGCTTAATTCCTGTTTTGTTTTTGTTTTCTATCTCGGTCTATGTTGAATGAATTTTCAAATCACCTGCTTATTTATAAGCCTAATTTCATATGTCCGAGAACAGGCCTGAAGATCGCTTCCTGTAATTTTTTTTGAGTCTGAGTCTCACTCTGTCACCCAGGCTGGAGTACAGTGGCATGCTCACAGCCACGCAGCCTCGACCTGCTGGGCTCAGGTGATTCTTCTACTTCAGCCTTCCAAGTAGCTGGAACTACACGGTGCACCACCATGCCCAGCTTGCTTTTTTATTTATTGTAGAAATGAAGTCTCTCCGTGTTGCCCAGTCTGGTCTTAAACCCGTGGGTTCAGGCAATACTTCCGCCTCTGCCTCCCAAAATGCTGGGCATACAGGTGTGAGCCACTGCGCTCGGCTTCTAATTTTTATTTTTTAATTTTAATTGTTTTTTAGAGTCAAGGTCTCACTGTGTTCCCAGGCTGGGGTGCAGTGACATGGTCACAGCTCCCTGTAGTCTGAACCTCCTGGGCTCACACGATCCTTCTGTCTCAGCCTCCCAAGTAGCTGGGACTACAGGAGCGCACCACCAGGCCCGGTTCATTTTTCGATTTATCGCAGAGACGAGGTCTCACCATGTTGCCCAGGCTGGTCTCGAACCCCTGGGCTCAGGCAATCCTCCTGCCCCAGCCTCCCAAAGTGCAGGGATTACAGGCGTCAGCCACAACGCCCGGTCTTTTATTTTCTAAGGTCACATGACATTAGCCCAAACGTGCACACCTGACCTGTTCACACCGTAAAGAAACACGCGAAAGCCGCTAGGACGCCAGGACTGCAGCGGCAGGCGTGGAAGCCGCCACGGCTCGCGCCAGGGCGCCTCCCTGGCCTTCCCGCCAGCAGGCGGTGCTTGGAGCACACACCTCCAGGCCCGGCCGAGGGAGGGATGTGGGTCGCCCCGCACATCGCAAGAGTGGAAAGGCCAGGGAACCTTCCCCGCGAGGCCACAGCACACGCCACCTCCCTGCCTTCTCCGCGGGCGCCGAGGGCGGCGCCTCCTGGGGGCGGTTCGCCGTCCCCCGCGGCGCGGAGGGCGGGACCGGCTCGGCACGGCGGCGAGCGGCCAGCTGCGCTTCTTGTCTTCTCCACCAGGTGGCAGTGAGTCCGTGCCCAATTCCAAAGACGGCGATTCGACTCACAGCAAACGCCGGCTTTAAAAATATTTAAATTTTGTTTAAAACTAGCATAAGACGGAAAGCCTGCCAAAGGTCCTAGGTCCTGCACACAAGAAGCAGGCATTTAAAACTGTTCTTGCAAACGGAATCCTTCATTTTATGGCTTTCCCCCCCCCCCCCCCCCCGGGGGGGGCCCCCCCCCCCCCCCCCCC
>NW_007245609.1:80485-90145 GCF_000164805.1 Carlito syrichta | reverse complement strand
GGGGGTCTCACTCTGTCGCCCTGGCTGGAGCGCAGTAGCACGCTCCCGGCCACCGCAGCCTCGACCTGCGGGATTCAGGCGATGCTTCCGCCTCAGCCTTCCGAGTAGCTGGAACTACAGGCGCGCGCCGCCGTGCCTGGCTAATTTCTTGATTGACTGTAGAGACGAGGTCTCGCCAAGTTGCCCAGGCTGGTCTCCAACTCTGGGACTCGGTCACTCCTCCGGCCTTGACCTCCCAGAGTGCTGGGAGTGCAGGCTGGAGCCACTGCCCCCGGCCAACTTTATGGTTTTTTATATTTAAGAGATGGTGCCACTGACCAGTGCCGGTCTGCAGATGGCCCCAGGAGGTAACTCTGGGCTTCCAAGGAAAGGGAGCCGGCTGTAACCAAGGGTCTTCCTATTTCTCCCGAAGGTAGCTTCCCCTGGCTTTCTCCCTCTCTGCAGGCGGAGCTGCAACTTCCCTCGAGCCACCAAGACGCCCAGATAAGAGGCAACTGGCTTTCTCGGGTCACTTCTGACGCTTGGCATCTAAGCCTCGACCGAGTGAGACCATGCTGTCTGTGTGGGCCCCGCGGACAAAGACACTCGAGCCTTGGTCCTGACAAAGAGAGAACAAAAGGGGAGGGGGTACCCCTTCCCTGGCACGCTCCGTGCGACATGCCCCACCGAGCACCCCGGCCCTGGTGCAAGCCCTGTGCCTTCGCCTGAAGACCTCGGACGGTAAGTTTCCCCGTAAGGCCTGCTCCTGTGTCTATGACGGAGCGAGTGTGCCTGAGCCCCGCTGCACCACGGCCTGTGCTTTGACTTGCTTTCCAGATGAGGTGCATCCCTTATACCTTCCAGGGTCTGATCATTGCAGTCTCTCTGGGGATCGACCACGTAGAATCGGCAACCCTTTTAACTGGAAGAAAGGAAATAAAATCATGATCTGTTTTCCAATGGAATGTCTTTTTTTTTTTACTTAAAAAGTATTTTTTCGCCGGGCTCGGTGGCTCAGCCTGTAATCCCGCGCCTTTGGGAGGCTGGGGTGAGTGGATGCCTGAGCCCGCGGGGTTCGAGGCCCGCCTGGGCAGCGAGACCTCATCTCTACAATAAATCAAAAAACCAGCCGGGCGTGGTAGCACGTGCCTGTGGTTCCAGGTACTTGGAAGGATCGCTGGAGCCCAGCAGGCGAGGCTGCGGTGGCCGGGAGCGGCCACTGCGCTCCAGTCTGGGCGACAGAGTGAGACTGCAACTCAAAAAATAAAATTAAATGTAAAAAAAATATTTTTTCGAGGAATTTTAGTTTTGCAGCAATACTGAGCAGAAAGTAGAGTCCTTATATATCCCCTGCGCCCACATGTGCGTCCTCCCCACTGTCGGCTTCCCACACTGTGTGCATGCCCCTCAGTGGAATGTCTTTAAAACACTTAAAAAGTATCCTTTGGATTTGGTAAGAGACTTGAGAAATAGATACTTTTCATTTCTCTGTTCTTATCTATAGCACTATAAGTTTAGTTGGCTTGTAAAATTTACCCTGACATTTTCTGCTCCACATGTCTGGAAACACCAGGTTTGTTGAACACTCCTTCTTTCTATCGATTTGATGGAAAGTATTGAAGAAAAATTCACCATTGTGACATCCACTTATAGTCTTCCATGCTTCAAAATAAATGAGGAAGGACTTGATCAATTATATGGTAACAAAGTGTCATGTTTTCACAACTCCTGGTAATATGCTTTATAAGCAAAGTCTTTGTCTTTGGCCTACACAATTAATGACTACAAAGTGAAGATAACAGCTCTCTAAAGTTAAATTAGAGAAATTTCTGTTTCACCAACATGCAAAAATGATTATTCTCTTGCATGTGACCAAGATATTGTATTTGTGAGTATCCTTGAGGGCTCAATTTTTTTTTTAGTCACACATGGGACTAAATTTTTTTTGTTCAGTTGTAACTGACAATCTTCCTAACATGTAAAATTACATAAAACCTTTACATGTTATATATATATGTATATATATATATAATTATTATTTATTATTTTTTGAGTCAGGGGTCTCATGCATTACCCAGGATGGAGTGCAGTGCTATAATAACAGCTCACCACACCCTTGACCTCCTGGGCTCAGGCAGTATCTGCCTCAGCCTCCTTAGTAGCTGGGACTTACAAGCCTGGGTCAACATGCCTGACTAATTATTTGATTTTTTTATAGCGATGAAGTCCTGCTATGTTGCCTAGGCTGGTCTCGAACTCCCAGGCTCAAGCAATTCTCCTGCCTTGGTTTCGCAAAGTCCTGGTATTATAGGCATGAGCCACCATGCCCAGGCTAATTTTTTTTTACTTCCTAAAACCCATCATACTATAAGTTTAATCACTTTTTCAGAACAAAAAACATTAGATTTTTAGACGAAGCAATTATGGAAAACCCCAAAACATTTCCAAACATAATCTTGTACTCTAACAAAGATAAGTATAGGCCAGACTCGGTGGCTCAGCCTGTAATCTCAGCACTTTGGGAGGCTGAGGAGAGAGGATTGCCTGAGCCCACGGGTTCAAGAACCACCGGGCAACTTGGTGAGACCTCGTCTCTACAATAAATAAAAAATTAGCCGGATGTGGTAGCGTGTGCCTGTAGTTCCGGCTACTTGGAAGGCTGAGGCAGAAGGATCGCAGGAGCCCAGCAGGTCGAGGCTGCAGTGTCTGTGAACGTGCCACTGCCCTCCAGTCTGAGTGACAGAGTGAGACTCCAACTCCAAAAAAAAAAAAAGATAAGTATATTCTTCTACTTTAAGAAATCATGTTCTAATAAATAAATCAAAACAATTAAACCTATGAATTTTAATAATAATTTTAGGAACTAAAGTAACAGCTATCTATTTGTATATGTTTTCTTTATTAACTTATTATTTGACTTACAAATAGATTCATACTGTTTTGTAAACTGCTTTGTTCACTTAACTGTCTAGCTTGGGCATCTTCCCATCCATTTAAAAAATAAAAGGTGTAGCATTCCAATAAAAAATATAATCATGCTAACCTATTTCATATTTGTGGATATTTGCATTTTCAATCTCTCACTATCATGAACAGTGCTGCAATACATATCCTGTACATATATGTCTTTGTGCCCTTGAATGATTATTTGCATGGGATCAGTTGCTACAGGTAAAATTGGTGAATTAAATAGCATGAAGATTTAAATGGTCTTCCCAAAAGGCTGGTCCACTTTATGTTCTTGTCTAAACACTTGTAAGACAGTGATTCTCAGGCTTTTAATGCAAGCATCCTTTCTTTGAAATCCTTTTCAAAATCCAGCGTGTCAAGTAGAAAAGCAGCTTTGTTTGATGGAAGCTGATATGGGGTGGGAGGCCTGCAGCTCTGGCCATTTGGTCATTCCTTTCACCCTGTGGTACCTCCCTGTGGCTTTCTAGAGCACAACTCATTATAGGCAGTTCCTTCCTTTCTATCTAACATAATGTGTCCTTAAAGATACTGGACTGGCTGGCAGTGGAACTAAAATGACTTAAGACCTAGAAGTTATTATACAATCCCTAATTATACCTCAATTTCAGACATAATTTTCAGCAATTTAGTCCCAGCATTTTCAATGTGTTCTTTTGTTGCTTTTCTTTCCTTTACAAATGAGCATCTGATTGTGGCTGAATTCTGATCCTTTTAGGTAATCAAATGATTTCCATTGTTGTCTTTATTGTATTGAGTGCATGAAACCTAAATGTGCTATCACTGGTAGCAGCACTTTTATTTTTCTTCTCTTTATTTTAATAAAATAGAGGCAAAATGCAACCAAATATTCAAATAATTGCATAAAGAAACTCATCAACAAAGGTAGTGACTACCAAAACTGAACTGAAACTCGTGAGTGTATCATCATTCCATAGTTCAAAACATCAATTCATTAGTTGACGTATAAAAACCTGAACTGCTGGACATGGTGGCCCACACCTGTAATCCCAGCACTTTGGGAGGTGGAGGTGAGAGGACTGCTTGAGCCCAGGGGTTTGAGACCAGCTTGGGCAATTTGGCGAGACCTCGTCTCTACAATCATTCAAATTTCAAAAAATTAGCTGGGTGTGGTGGTGCGGGCCTGTAGTTCTAGCTACTTGGAGGACTGAGGTGGAAGGATCACCTGAGCCCAGCAGGTCGAGGCTGCAGTGGTCATGAGCAGAGGCCTCTGCTTCCCCTGACTTTCCAGGAAAATGCTAGCTTTTTTTTTTTTCTCTAAATCTTTTCACTTTCATTTTTTGTCAGATTGAAGAGAAATCACCCAAGGTTTATTTCAAGGTTGCCTCACATAGGCGTACTCAGGCTTATTATTCTTAGCCAACGAGGTATTCTCCCTCTTTTAATTGTATAATGCTTCTTAGAAACATCCAGAGATCCTGGGTCTAGGAGACAAGGGTGGAACCCATTTGACTGTCTAAAGGGAGCAGATTTTTAACCTCAATCAGATGCTTATTGTGAAGGAATAAAAGACTTAGTAGGAGAATGCACAAAAAATGCTAGAATGATTTATTCATTGAGTCATACATATGAGTTCCTACGAAGTGATGTGCTAGCCGCTAAGGGGGTACAAAATGTATAAATTGTGGTCACTCCCCTGAGTTTATGATCTCACCTGGCAACTAGGCATATACACCAAAAAGTTACATGATACTACAAGGCAGTTTATGAACAAAATGTGAGACATATTATACTGATTATAGTTGCTATGGAAGTTCCACCCTTTCATATTCTCTTGTTTTATTTTATTTTTTAATTTGAAAGATATAGGGTGCAATTCAGGATTAGGTGTACAAGTGGTCATCGCACAGGCAAAGTTTTTTGGGCCTCCCGTTGGTCCCCACTTCACCTGGTTTGAGATCAGGTCCCCTTCTTGATTTTGTGTTCCCCCCACCTCCCTCCCTTGGCAGCGTCCTGCTACTGCCAATCCCTTTCTCATAACAGTTTGGTAAATGTTCAAGGTCCACTTATGAGTGATCATATTCTCAGTTCACTACCCCCCTTATAATTTCACACACTCTTGTACCCAGTCGAGACTTCATGTCCAGTCACTTTGCATCATCATCTCAGAATCCTCTGCCCACTGAGCCTTCTTGTCTGCCTTATCAGTTCCCAGTCCTGGATGAGCTCCACTGCCTGTTTCTCAGCTCGTGGAATGCTAAGCATAGCTGAAAAGAATTGTGTCCTTTGCTTTACCTGTTCTCTTTTTTTTTTAAGTCGGAGTCTCACTCTGTCGCCCAGACTGGAGTGCAGTGGCCGCTCCCGGCCACCGCAGCCTTGACCGGCTGGTCTCTGACGATCCTTCCGCCTCAGCCTTCCGAGTAGCCGGAATCACAGGCATGCGCTGCCACGCCCGGCTGATCTTTTGATTTATTGTAGAGTTGAGGTCTCGCTGCCCAGGCGGGTGTCGAACCCGCGGGTTCAGGCAATCCACTCACCTCAGCCTCCCAAAGGTGCAGGATTACAGGCTGAGCCACCGAGCCCGGCTTTTACCTGCTTCTCTGTGTGATCTCGCAAGGTTGCTCTTTCCATTTTTCCTGCTATCCTGGGACTCTTGGTTCCAAAGGCTCCTTCAACTCAGCAGATGACCTGATCTCCATGGAAGAAGGAACCAAGAATGTCCAGCTTTATTTCACCTTCCAGCCTTCCAGTTTGAAAATTTTTCTGGCCTGGCTCGTTGGCTCAGCCTGTAATCCCAGCACTTTGGGAGGCTGAGGTGAGTGGATTGCCTGAGCCCGCGGGTTCGAGACCCGCCTGAGCAACTTGGCGAGACCTCATCTCCACAATAAATCAAAAAATCAGCCGGGCGTGGTAGCGCATGCCTGTAATTCCGGCTACTCAGAAGGCTGAGGCGGAAGGATCGCCGGAGCCCAGCAGGTCGAGGCTGCAGTGACCGGGAGCAGCCACAGCACTCCAGTCTGGGTGACAGAGTGAGACTCCAACTCAAAAGAAAAGAAAAGAAAATTTTTTCTGATCTTTATTCTTCCTTTCCAAAAAGCAACTTCTCCACCCTTTCCTGACAATCCTAATCCCTAGAAATTTCCTCCAGAATTTGACCTATGCTTTCATCTCTCCTGTGGGTTCTTCACTTTCTCAGCCTCCACTGACTCCTTCTTCTCAATCCACAAGTGTGTATAAGACTCTCCTGTTCCAGCCTCCTGTATACGTCGTCTACTAGTGCAGAACAAACTACCTCAAATTTAGATTTAATAACAAGCACTCCTTATCTCACAATTTCTGTAGATGAGCCATATGAGATCAGTTTAGCTAGTGGTTCTGGCTCTGGGTCTCTCCTGGGGCTGCAATCAAGCTGTCAGTCAGAGCTGCAGTCACCATAAGACTTGTCTGGGCCTGGAGAAGCCAATTCCAAGGCTGAGTATCCTCACAACATGGCAGCTGGCTTCCCCTAGAGCAAGCGATCCAAGAAAACAAGCAAGAAGGAAGCCCCGATGACTTTTGTGACCCTACTCTCAGGAGCGGCACACTGTCATTTCTGTTTCATCCTACTTGCTAGAAATGAAGTTGCTCCACCCAGCCCACGCTCAAAGGAGCTTCATTAGTCTCCACCTCTCAAAGAATGGAACTTCAAAAAACCTGTGGACATATTTGAAGACCACTGCACCTCTCAGATAAACCATTCTTCAAGGCTGCTAGTCTTTCAAGCTACCTTCCTATACTTTTTCCTCCTTTCAGGGCCACTTTTCCCAAACCTATTGCCTTCCCTCGCTTTCTCCTCACTCAACATTCACCTGTTGACAGTCCAGATTGTTATCCCCTAGCTGAGCACTACAGCGGTTGAGCATAATAGTTAATTAGCAAGGCATTCGGAGCCCTGCGAAACCTCGCCACAGCCCGCCTTTGCATCTTGCCTCCCACAGTTTTCTTTCCACGTTAGCCAGTTGGACTTTTCGCCAGTCTCCAAACAGGCTGATCGCCAGCTTTGCTGTAGCCATCCCATTCTGCACCAGCGTAGTCTTGGCATACAGCTTTGTGTTTCTTTCAGCACCCCCATCAATGTCTTGCTCAGGCTAAGTTCTCAGTCTTTTTTGAATGAATAAATTTACTGAAATCATATAAGATTTAACCTTGCTTTCATCAAAAGGCAAATTAAAATCCCTATAATCTCCAAGTCTATTAGATCCATTTATTGAACTAAGGGAGATTGCAGACAGTTTCTGCTAAACAAAAATACGGTTTTCTTTTCTATTATTTGAACAATTTTAATGGAGTGACTCAAATTAAGTCACGATTATTCTCCAAAAAGGTTTGCTTCTAAGATATGTTTGCATATAGTATTTTTACAATTCCTGGTCAACATGACATTTCCATGGAAACAGATCACACACACTGGAGAAGAGAGAAACTGAATTGTGTTTGAGCCGCATTTTGTCATCTCCATGGAGCTATTTGTGCTAAATATTTGAGTATTCAGAGAAACTATAATTTAAAATCATCCAAGTAAAGACATCATAATTAACATGTTTTAAAATGGCAGTATCTACTATTAATTGTAAAGATTTTTATTAATATGTGGGGATAATATAAAAAGAAGCATGGCTATTTCTTGAATCATCCTCTAATATCAGTAAATGAAATAACCCTTTTGTCTCATTTCTACTGCAGAAAGGAAAAGAAATTAAAAGCTCGGCCTGGGATGGGTGACGTTACTGTTTTTGGTCTATAGATAAAATAATTTGTTCTGGATGTCATTCAACTGTACAAAAAAAGCCTCTAACCTACATTTGTTGTCTAGCAATGCGATATCTAAATTTTAAAAAATTCAGTAGCTTTAGGGGTGCAAATGGCTTTTGGTTACATGGATGCATGGTATAGTGGTGAAAAAGTCTGGGCTTTAAGTACCCGTCACCCCCACAAGTGCACATTATACCCGATAGGTGATTTTTCATCCCTCCCGCCTCCCCCTCCTGCTTCTGAGTCTCCAATGTCCGTGTACCATTCTATACATCTTTGCAGACCCTTAGCTTAGGTCCCACTTATAAGTGAGAACATGCCGTATTTGGTTTTCCATTCCTGCATTACTTCACTTAGGATGACGGTCTCTAATTCCATCCAAGTTGCTGTAAAAGACATTATTTCATTTTTTTAAATGACTGAATAGTACTCCATGGTGTGTGTGTATGTGTGTGTGTGTGTGTGTACCACATTTTCTTTCTTTCCTTTTTTTTTTTTTTTTTTTTTTAGTTGGAGTCTCACTTTGTCATCCAGGCTTGAGTGCAGTGGCATGCTCATGACCACTTCAGCCTCGACCTGCTGGGTTTAGGAAATCCTTCTACCTCACCTTCCAAGTGGCTGGAATCACAGGTACGTGCCACCACACCCAACTAGTTGTTTTATTTATTGTAGAGACAAGGTTTCTCTGTGTTGCCCAGGCTGGTCTCTTTCCACTGGGCTCAGGTAATCCTCTAGCCTCCGCCTCCAAAGTGCTGAAATTAGAGGCATAAGTCACTATGCCCAGCCTATATACCACATTCTCATCCACTGATCAGTTGATGGGCATTTGGGTTGATTCCACATCTTTGCAATTGTAAATTGTGCTATAATAAATGAGATATAAAAATTTTGATTTCAAATATAACAAATCAAATAAGGACAATCTATTTGTTTAAAGTACATTACAGAAGCTATAAGTTGAAAGGGCTTTTCACTCATTAAATAGTGCTGTAAACCTTTATGAGCAACATTATTTTAGGTGCTGTAAAAACTTACCTAGGAGCCGGGCTCGGTGGCTCAGCCGGTAATCCCGTGCCTTTGGGAGGCTGAGGTGAGTGGATTGCCTGAGCCCACGGGTTCGAGACCCACCTGGGCAGCGAGACCTCACCTCTACAATAAATCAAAAAAAAAAAAAAAATCAGCCAGGCGTGGTAGTGCACGCCTGTAATTCTGGCTACTTGGAAGGCTGAGGCGGAAGGATCCCCGGAGCCCAGCAGGTCGAGGCTGCGGTGGCCGGGAGCGGCCACTTCACTCCAGTCTGGGCGACAGAGTGAGACTCCAACTAAAAAAAAAAAAAAAAAAAAAACTTACCTAGGAACTTAAAATTGCTAGAAATACTATATCTTGAAAATTATCTTTCTCTAACCTGTCTTTGAAATATTAATCTATCTTTGTAAATCAAAATTCATAGACATCTATTTAAACAACTCAAAATGTTCATGAGCTCTCAGAAATATCAGATTTTCTTAGGTTCTCATGTTGTACATCAAACATCAACTGTTTACTTTTAGTTTTACATATCAATACATATAATCAGCACATAGCATAGAAAAAAAGAATTACAAAAACTATACACACTTTTCATTAAAATGAGCACACCAGATATTATTATAAAGAAGTTGTATCTCACTTGCATTGCTTATTCCACAGTCATAACAACTGTTGGTTCCTAATGTTAATGAATGAATACATTGGGAGAAGGCAATTTTATTTTATTTTATTTTTTTAACATATTTTTTATTTTAAAATTGTGGGGTACTGTTAAGGGTTAGGTATACAAATATTCATTATGCAGGAACCCTTGTTGATGAGGTGTGCCCCCCTTCCCCAGACAGATATTGACTACTGTTAATCCCACTTCCCTGTTCCCCCATAGTTTCCCACCACTGTCAATCCTTTTCTTTTTTTTTTTTTTTTTTTTTT
>NW_007245609.1:77422-80465 GCF_000164805.1 Carlito syrichta | reverse complement strand
TTCAGTCACCCAGACTGGAGTGCAGTGGCCGATTCCGGCCACCGCAGCCTCGACCTGCTGGGCTCTGGCGATCCTTCCACCTCAGCCTTCCAAGTAGCCGGAATTACAGGCATGCGCTACCATGCCCAGCTGATTTTTTGATTTATTGTAGAGATGAGGTCTCGCTGCCCAGGCGGGTCTCGAACCCGCGGGCTCAGGCAATCCACTCACCTCAGCCTCCCAAAGGCGCGGGATTACAGGCTGAGCCACCGAGCCCGGCTTGTCAATCCTTTTCTTATAGTATTACGATAGTTGTTCAAGGTCCACTTATGAGTGAGAACATGTGATACTCAGATCTTTGTTTCTGTGAGAGATCACTCGGTATTATAAACTCTAATTTCATCCAGGTTGCTGCGAAATTCATGATGTTGTTCTTTTTTATGGCTGCATAATATTCCATTGTGCATATGTACCAGTCTTTTTTTATCCAGTCCTCTTTTGAAGGACAGCATGGTTGGTTCCATGATCTTGCTATTGTGAACAATGCTGCGATAAACATATGTGCACAGGTATCTTTTTTATAGAGTGATTTGAGTTTTTCAGGCTATATTCCCAGTAGGGGGATTGCAGGGTCATATGGGAGGTCGATTTTTAGAGCTTTTAGGAATTGCCACACTGATTTCCACAGAGGCTGCACTAGTTTACACTCCCACCAACAGTGTAGAAGTGTTCCCTTTTCACCACATCCTCTCCAATATCTGTTATTTTTTGAGTTATTGATAATGGCCATTCTGACTGGAGTTAGGTGGTATCTCAATGTAGTTTTAATTTGCATCTCCTTGATGACTAGTGAGGTTGAACATTTCTTCATGTATCTGTTGGCTGCTCATATGTCTTCTTTTGAGAAGTGTCTGTTCATATCTTTTGCCCACTTTGTAATGGGGTTGTTTGTTTTTTTCTTTTCAGTACGTTTGAGTTCCTTGTAGATTCGAGATGTTAGGCCTTTGTCAGACATGGAGTTGGCTAAATACTTTTTCCCAGTCTGTGGGCTGTCTCCCTGCTCTCTTGATGGTTTCTTTGGCTTTGCAGAAGCTTGTCAGTTTAATGAGGTCCCAGAGAAGGCAATTTTAGATGTAGCACATCTAGCTTGTTCTTTCAGACCAACTCTCTACTCCTGAATTTATCTTGCAGAAAAGAATTATGTCTCTTACTCTGCGTGGCAAAACTGTTAAAAAAACAAGAAGGTACAAGTCAAAAAAGCACAGAAAGCTGCCAGTGGAGTGTTCCTTTCATGTGGCAGGTTTTCATTATTTTCAGGTAGTTATGCTCTAATGGAAATGACATCTTTACTTAGTTGGGGAGAATATGGTTAATGATAATAAGCCCTTCAGGTAGGTTTGCTTCATGCCCAGCCACTTTCTCTAGTGGACCAAGGCTGCCTACCAGGGCTATGTTGTTTCCTCAAAGGGCACTATAGGGCTGCCTACACTTTCAACTAATAACTGGCAGCCATGCTTAAAGAAAGAATAGTCCCAGTCATGGGTTTTTTGTCCCAGCTATTCTTTTCTGTCCCAGCTTTCCTTTTCTGACTTTGATTAGAATAAATATTAACTTGGAGACTTAGAGATGATTCAGCTTTGAGCCTCCCAAGGGGTGTGTGAATTGAGTGGACAGAGGGCCACAGGCCCAAAAGAAAGGTAAGCCTAAAATCTAAGATGTGATGACAGAGGCAAAAATAGATGAAAAAGCCAAAATACTTAGGCCTGGACAGACTCTTTTTGATTAAAGTTAATGAGAATCTACACATCAGAGACCATCGTCTATTTTCCCCTTCAGGTTCATTCTCCAGCCTTCTTGATTTTATTCTGTGCCCTGAGAGGCTGGCCTATATGGGTGGGCTGCATCACTAGGCTCCCTTGCCTTCTGTTCAGCAGAAGGGGAGGGGCACTGGTACTGGTAGGGAACTGGTAAGAGAGTGAGGAAGGGGTGTTTATTCCCTTGGCTCCCTCCCTGTCACATAGCCATAGATTGGCTTTTTCCCTCTGCCAATAGCTATGACTCCTGTCAGGTGGCCCACATAACACAGTCCTTCCTCAAGGGTTTAGCAACTACCCCTTCCTCTTCCTCCTTCAAGCTTAAGAGTGATGATAGCTCCCTGCTGTAACTAGCACTGGGGTACTACAGTACACCCCCCTTTTTCTTCATTGGTATCTGACACTGCTGCCCAGGCTGGAGTGCAGTGGCATGCTCACGGTCACTGCAGCCTCGACCTACTGGGTGCAGGTGATCCTTCTGGCTCAGCCTTCCAAGTAGTTGAAACTACAGGCATGCGCTACTATGCCCAGCTAATGTTTTGATTTATCTTAGAGATGAGGTCTCACCAAGTTACCCAGGCTGGTCTTGAACCCCTGGGCTCAGGCAATCCTCTCACCTCGGTCTCCCAATGTGCTGGGATTATAGGCTTGAGCACCTGGCCAGTACCCCTTCTTATTTTGTCTAAACCTTGCCTTAAATTTATTTTTTATTTATTTTTTGTAGAGACAAGGTTTCCCTATATTACCTAGGGTGGTCTTGAACTTTAGGGCTCAAGCAATCCTCTTTCCTTAGCCTCTGAAAGTTCTGGGATTACAGGCTTGAGCCACTATGCCCAGCCAAAACCTTTCCTTTATAAATAGCCCCTTTAATGAACTCTTTACTTATCCAGTTTGAAGGTGCCATCTGTTTCCTGGATCCTGACTGATGCAGATGGTATTGATTTTCTACAAGAAATCTCAGAAACATGATATTCTACATTACAACTTGGCTATACAATAACATTCATATTATGGAGGCATTTCTATGTTCAAGGTATATTTTCCTAAAACCTTCCCAATCCTCTCTTCCCCACACACAAGCCAATCCTGGAGAGGTACGCTGCTTTCTCTTTCTGCACTTGTGAGAGGGAAGAACCATTCTTTCAATCCTGGAGATGAACTGAGATCCTGGGCATATTAAAGAACAATGAAAGCCGGGCTCGGTGGCTCAGCCTGTCATCCCGCGCCTTTGGGAGGTTGAGGTGAGTGGA
>NW_007245609.1:52327-77402 GCF_000164805.1 Carlito syrichta | reverse complement strand
GCCTGAGCCCGCGGGTTCGAGACCCGCCTGGGCAGCGAGAGCTCATCTCTACAATAAATCCAAAAATCAGCCGGGCGTGGTAGCGCGTGCCTGTAATTCCGGCTACTTGGAAGGCTGAGGCGGAAGGATCGCCAAAGCCCAGCAGGTCGAGGCTGCGGTGGCCGGGAGCGGCCACTGCACTCCAGTCTGGGCGACAGAGTGAGACTCCAACTCAAAAAAAAAAAGAACAATGAGTCCAGAGGTTTCCTTCAAGGACCAGTCTGACTTTCAGTTCCGGTTCCTGGATTCCAACTCCAGCTATTTGCTGGGCCAGGGGCCCGGCTTGAATCCCAGACTTATAAGTCTTGCCAATACTTTCCCCAGAGATCTGCCTTTTTCCCATTACCTTTCAGTGACTGGCTATTCCCTATGTCACCCAGATGGACGTCCTTATCACTATGACTCTGGCTTGCTCCAAAACTTGAAAGCTATCTATCTCAAAATCCCTTCCATTACTCCTTGTCCCTCAAATTGAAATATTATTTACTGATTCTCCTGGAATTTCCTATTTGGACTGCTAGCCTCTCCTTGGAAGCTATGCCTATTAGATGAATTTATCCCCCAGCTTCCAGGCCTCCCACATGAACTACTGGCAATGTGAATCTGGAATATTTCATGGCCAAGGTTGCAACTTCCATGACTAGTGCAAATGAAAGGGGATGCCTAATATAATGCGTATAAATAGATAGAAAGCAAGAATCAGTGTGTTTCCAGTGAAATACTGAGAATAATGCATTCTAAGCAATCAAAGCAAGTATGGTTCAGTTTATTAACACATTGGCAGTTTGGTTTTCAAAGCAACCCTTGTGAGTCAGTTCCCCAAGACTTTTAATCACCCTAGGTAAACTTGAAAATATGCTTTGGGATCTAAAAGCTTGAGGATTACGATCCTGAGAAAGGAAGTAATAATTCCCAGACTCCAGCATACTCTGCCAAGAAATAATCCTAAATGTCCAAAACTGGGAGAAAGATTAAAATTAGGGTATTAATAACAGCTATTTTATTGAGCACCTGTCATGTATTAGGCATTTTATAGATATCATCTTATTTAATTCTAACAGCTCTAAAAATCTGGTATTTTATTGGTGACTGAAGCTGAAAGAGGTCACCTTTGAGTCACGATGCTAGTATTTGGGGAACTGGAATTTGAATCCAGGCTTGTTTAAAGAGCTCACATTAACAACAGCAACAACAACAAAACCAAAACAGACCCCAAAAAAATCATATTATATGACAGAATATTAGTTAGCCCTTAATAAAATAAGACTGATGGCTATCAATATAGAAACAAGCGTATGTCTGGGCGCAGTGTCTCATGCCTATAATCCCAACACTTTGGGAGGCCGAGGTGAGAGGATTGCCTGAGCCCAGGGATTCAAGACCAGCCCGGGCAACTTGGTGAGACCTCATCTCTACAGTAAATAAAAAATTAGCCGGGCATAGTGGCACATGCCTGTAGTTCCAGCTACTTGGAAGGCTGAGGCGGAAGGATCGCTGGAGCCCAGCAGGTCAAGGCTGCAGTGGCCGTGAGCATGTCACTGCACTCCAGTCTGGGCAACAGAGTGAAACTCCAACTCAAAAAAAAAAAAAAAAGAAAGAAAGAAAGAAACAAATGAACAAATGTATGTGAAAAAATGTAAATACAATATTAAACATAAATAGCCAATGATCATAAAATAATTTCTTATTATTATTTTATTTATTTATTTATTTTTTGAGTTGGAGTCTCACTCCGTTGCCCAGACAGGAGGGCAGTGGCCACTGTGGCCACCGCAGCCTCGACCTGCTGGGCTCCGAGATCCTTCCGCTTCAGCTTCCAAGGAGCCAGAACTACAGGCCCACGCTACCATGCTGGGCTCATTTTTTATTTATTGTAGAGATGAGATCTCGCCAAGCTGCCCAGGCTGGTCTCAAACCCATGGGCTCAGGCAATCCAGTCACCTCGGCCTCCCAAAGTGCTGGGATCGGCTGAGCCACTGAGCCCAGCCTATTATTATTTTTAATGACAGGGTCTCACTCTGTCATTGGGGTGCAGTGGTATAATCATAGTTCACTGCAACATCATACTGCTGGGCTCAAGCGATCCTCCTGCTTCAGCCTCACAAGTAGCCGGGACTACAGACATACATCTGAATAACTTTAAGAATTTTTTTTTGCAGAGATGAGGTCTTGCTATGTTGGCCAGGTGGTCTTGAACCTCTGGTCTCAAGCTATCCTCCCTCCTTGGCTGGGATAATATGCATGGGGCACTGCGTCCAGCCATAAAATCATTTATATGAAGAAATTCAGAGAAAATAAAATAATTGCCACTTTAGAGACTTTTTTTTTTTTGAGTTGGAGTCTCACTCTGTCACCCAGACTGGAGTGCAGTGACCGCTCCCAGCCACCACAGCCTCGACCTGCTGGGCTCCGGTGATCCTTCTGCCTCAGCCTTCCAAGTAGCTGGAACTACAGGCGCGTGCTACCACACCCGGTTAATTTTTTGATTTTATTGTAGAGATGAGGTCTCGCCAAGTTGCCCAGGCAGGTCTCGAACCCGCGGGCTCAGGCACTCCACTCACCTCAGCATCCCAAAGCGCGGGATTACAGTACAGAGTTTTTAAAGAAATTTATACTTAAGTATTTCATTTTTGGGGATTGCTATGTTATTACTTTTAAAATTTTGTTTTCATTGACTTTTATATATAGAAATACAATTTATTTTTGTATCATGCTGCCTTATTAAACTCACCTATTTGTCCAAGTTTTTTTTGACAAATTCCTTGTTTTCTTGTAAACAACTATGTCACCTGTACGTGGGAAAGATATTTTTTTTCTTCCTTTCCAATCTGTATGCCTTTTCTTTCCTTTTCTTGCCTCCACTGCCTGGGGCTTCTAAGATCATGTTGAATAGGAGTAGTGAGACAGCTATGCCTTGTTTCTAATCTTGGGGGGAAAACATTCAGCCTTTTATCATTAAGTAGAATGTTAGCTGTAGATTTTTTGAAGGCACCCTTTATTATGTTGAGGAAAGTTCCTAGTTTCCTGGAAGCTTTTTTTTTCCTTTCAATCATAAATTGGCATTTAAGTTTTTCAATTTTTCTTCTGCATCAATTTACAAAATCATGTGGTTTTTCTTCTTTAGACCGTTAGTATGGTAGATATTGATTTTCAAATATGGAACCAGCTTACACTCCCAAAATAATCCGGTCATTTTCAAAAATATTACTGGATTCCATTTGCTAATTTTTGTTGAAGATTCTTTTTTTCTTTTGAGTTGGGGTTCTTACTATTGCTGCCCCAGCTGGAGTGCAGTGGCAGGATCATAGCACACTGCAGCCTTGACATTCTGGGCTCAGGCAATTCTCCCGCCTTAGTCTCCTGAGTATAGGGACTACAGGTTTTTGTTTTTTTTTGTTTTTGTCTTTGTTTTTGAGTTGGAGTCTCACTCTGTTGCCCAGACCGGAGTGCAGTGGCCACTCCGGCCACCGCAGCCTCGCCCTGCTGGGCTCCGGTGATCCTTCCGCCTCAGCCTTCTGAGTAGCTGAAATTACAGGCACATGCTACCACATCCGGCTGATTTTTTTGTTTATTGTAGAGATGCGGTCTCGCCAAGTTGCCCAGGCAGGTCTCGAACCCACAGGCTCAGGCAATCCACTCACCTCAGCCTCCCAAAGTGCGGGATTACAGGCTGAGCCACTGAGCCCGGCTTTTTTTATTTTTTATTTTTTGTAGACACGAGATCTTGCTATGTTGTCCAGTCTGGTTTCAAAATTCTAGGTTCAAGCAATTCTCTCACTTCAGTCTCCCAAAGTTCTGGGATTACATGTGTAAGCCATTGTACCTGACCCTCAATGAGAATTCTTATGTCACCATTGCTCTGCTAAGCTATGGTCTGGCCATGTGCTCCTTGAGCTGTGGTTGCCATGTTTTCTTAGCTTTGGCCCCCTCCCCTACCTTAGGGAGGTGAATCTCTCTCTCTCTCCTCTCTCTAATTTACTTTCTAAATAAACTATTTTCTCATCTTACAAAAAAAAAAGAATTCTTATGTTGTTTTAGTGAACTGACTCCTTTACGTTACAAAATGATATTTTTTTAGTCCTTAGTCACTTTCTTTGCTCTAAAGTCTATCTTATTTGATAGTAATTCAACTTTTCTTTTGATTAAAGTTTGCATCTTATTGTTGTATAGTTTCTCAGTTGTTTATATTTAATGTCTATATCATATTTGATATGAGTTTCTTATAGACAGCACCAAATTTGGGTCACGGAGTTTTGGAGGATCCCATTTTGACAGTCTCTGTTTCTAGGTGGTATATTGAGGTAATTTAAATTTAATGTAATTACTGACATATTTGAGTCTGTCTTTCTCTCTCTCTCTCCCTCTCTCTTTTCCTCCGTCCCTCCTTCTCTCCCTCCTATCTCCCTTACTCCCTCTTTTGCCTTTATAATGTCTTGCTCCCTCCCCCCTCCTCACTTCCCTCCTGTCTCTCCCTCTCTTTCCCTCTTTCTCCCCTCCCTCCTTCCCTCCTGCCTGTCTCTCTCACGCTCTCTTCCTTCCCTCCCTCCATTGCTCCTCCCTCCCCATCCTTCCTCCTCCCCTCCCCTCTCCCTTCCCTCTCTCTCTCTGACAAGATTTCACCCTGTTGCCCAGGCTGGAGTACAGTGGTATCATCATGGCTCATCACAGCCTTGAACTCATGGGATCAAGGGATCCTCCTGCCTCAGTTTCCAAAGTAGCTGGGACTACAGATGGACTACATCCGGATAATTTTTCTCTTCTGTTTTTTTTTTTTTGGTCTTGAACTCCTGGTCTCAAGTGATCCTCCCAACTCATGCACAAAGTTGGTTCCTCTGTTTTTCTTTCTTTGTTTCTCCTGCCCTGCCTTCTTCTGTTCTATATTTGAACATTTTTTTAGTATTCCATTTTAATGTACCTATTGAAAATTTTTACTATATCTCTTTGTCCAGTTTTTTAGTGACTGCTTTAGGGATTATAATATATATAACTTTTCAATGTTCTCTTAAAATCAATATATTACCACTAAAAGCAGAATGCAAAAACATTACCACCATATAGAACCCCATATGTTATAGTTGTCTTATGTATAACATCTCTGATCATTGAAAACTCTGTTGTTGCTATAACTTTTGCTTTCAGCCATCAAACATGGTCTTATGTTTGTTTGTTTAGAGACAAAATCTCACTCTGTTGCCCAGGCTGAAGTGCACTGGCATGATCACAGTTCACTGTAACCTTGAACTCCTGGACTCAAACAATCTTCTTGTCTCAGCCTCCTGAGCAGCTAGGACTACAGGTGCACCACCATGCCCTACTAATTTTATTTTTTTATTTTTGTGGAGCTGGAGCTTCACTATGTTGCCCAGGCTGGTCTAACTTCTGTCCTCAAGCAATCCTCCCACCCAAAGTGTTGGGATTGTAGGTATGAACCATTACACCTGGCCATCAAACATGTTTTAAAAAACACAAGCAGAGAAAAATATTTTTATTATAGTTACCATTTCTGTAGCTTTTTTTTTTTTTTTTTTTAAAGTCAGGGTCACATGCATAACCAAGCCTAGCTGATTTTTTTTTTTTTTGGTAGAGATGAGGTTTCACTATGTTGCCGAGGCTGGTCTCAAAGTCCTGAGTCCAAGCAATCCTCTCACTTCAGCCTCCCAGAGTGCTGATATTACAGTGTGAACCACCATGCCCCACATTCTGCTGTGCTTCGTTCCTAATATTCTAAGTTTCTTTTTAGTATCACTTCTCTTTTGCTGAAAACTTCCTTTAGCAATTTTTTTTTAGAGCAGGTCTGCTTGCAATGAGTTTTTTGTTTTCATTCATGTAAGAATGTTTTATTTCACCTCAGTTCTGAAGAATTTATTTTGCTGGATATGGAATTCAGAAGTAATTTTTTTTTTTCTTTCAGCACTTTAAAAATGTTCTTACTTCTTCCTGCCTTTATGGTTTGTTAGGAAAAAAATCCATCATCATTTGAATCATTGTTCCCTTATATAATGCATTTTTTTCCCTTGAGATTTCTGGAAAAAAATCTCTTGCTTTAGTTTTTCTTTGTGTTGTTTTCAGCAGTTTGACATGATGGGCTTAGGAATGGATTTATTTGGGAAAATTATCCCTTTTGCAGCTTGCTGAAATTCTTGAATCTGTATGTTTATAAAATATCTTTTCTCCAATTTGAGGAGTTTCAACCATTATTTTTTCAAATACTTTTTTCTACATCACAATCTTTCTCCTTCCTGGGACTCTGATCACACACGCATTGGACTTTTTAGTATTATCCTACAGATTCCTAAGGTTCTGTTCTTCTTTCTCTTTTTATTCGAATAAGAGTCTCACTCTGTCACCCAGGTTGGAGTGCAGTAGCACATTCACAGCCGCTGCAGCCTCGATCTGCTGGGCTCAGGTGATCCCCTCTGTCTCAGCATTCCAAGTAGCTGGAACTACAGGCAGGTGCCACCACCAAGTCAGGCTAATTTTTTTTATTTATTGTAGAAACGAGGTCGTGCCAAGTGGCCCAAGTTGGTGTCGAATTCCTGGGCTCAGGCAATCCTCTCACCTCCGTCTCCTAAAATGCTGGGATTACCGGTGTGAGCCACTGAGCACAGTTTCTCTTTCAAATCTTTTTTCTCTCTCTGTTGTCTCAGTAATTTATATTACATACCTTCAAAATATAAACTCTTTCCTCTACCATCTCCATTCTGTTGTGAGTGAATTTTTAGTTTTGGTTATTTTTTCAGTTCTCAAATTTCCATTGGTTCATCTATTTCTTTGCTGAAACTTTCTATTTTGTCATTCATTTCAAGAGCATTTTGGAATATTTTTATAATAGCTGCTTTAAAGTATTTGTCAAATAATGCTAACACCTGTGTCATTTTAATGCTAGTTGACTGATATCAGACAAGGTAGGCTTGTCTGTTGTCTCTCCCCAGTTTATTTTTTATGGTTTTTCAAAAGCGAATTTTTTATAGTATTTTGGACATTTTGAATATTGCTATTATTATTTTAAAGATGTGGGGAACAATTCAGGATTAATTATAAAAGTGGACATCATACAGGTAGTTTGGGCCTCCATTTGGTCCCCATTTTGCCTGGTTTAACACGACATTTTGATTATTATACTATGAGACTATAGGTCTTATTTAAATTTGCTAGAGAATGTTGATATTTGTTTAGCCAGCAATTTCTCTAGGTTGTGATTTCAGTATCAGTTCTGTTTTCAAAGGCTTGGCAGTGTTATTTGGATCTAGCCAGGTGAGCTAGTCAACTGGCTATTTGACCTAGGGATGGTAAACTGGACCTAGAAATCTAATTGTTCTGTATTTTTAATCCCCTCTGGATTTTCCACTCCACATCCTTCCATTGATGTGTTACCTCCAATTTATGAGCCTCTTTGGGGTTCTGAAGTATAAATTGCTTTACTTCTGACAGTCCCTCTGCTTTCAGCTTTCTAAGATCCCTTTCCTTCTTTCAACAAGAACAAGCCAATTTATCTCACTATTGTCTTTCCCGCTCTCTTAATCTTTATGGGTAAAAATTTTCTCATTTCAGTGGGTTTTCATAGGGAAATAAGATAAACACATGTATAATCTCCCGTGTTAAATGACAAGCTACTTTGTAGAATATTAGTTTTTAAGATTATGAACTCTTTTATTATTTTATTTTATTTTATTTTTGAGTTGGAGTCTCACTCTGTCACCCAGACTGGAGTGCAGTGGCTGCTCCCGGCCACCGTTGCCTCGCCTACTGGGCTCCGGCGATCCTTCCGCCTCAGCCTTCCAAGTAGCCAGAATTACAGGCACGCGCTACCACGCCCGGCTGATTTTTTGATTGTAAAGATGAGGTCTCGCCTGCCCAGGCGGGTCTCGAACCCGCGGGCTCAGGCAATCCACTCACTCAGCCTCCCAAAGGCACAGGATTACAGGCTGAGCCACCAAGCCCGGCATGAATTTTAAAATCAGTGATGCAGTTATAAAATACTTGGTGGTAAAAATTTTCGTGACATACTCCTTTGTTTCTTTTCAATATATTTAGATTTTTTAGTTAGAAAAGCAATGCGTGCTCATTTTATAACAATCCAAGGGATACAAAAGTAACTAACAAAGTGAAACTCACTCATAGTCCTACCCTCCCACCCCCACTCCCCACCCCATAGAGCCACAGGCTGGTTTGTGTCCCTCTAACCACTAGTTTATTGATTCTTTTTTTTTTTTTAGAATCAGGAGGTACAAGTGCATGTTTGTTACATAGACATGTTGTGCAGTGATGGGGATTGGCTCTCGGATGGCCCATTCCCCAGATAGTGAACAGTGTGCCTAAGCCCCTTCCCCATCTTCTCCCTTATTGGTATCTCCAGTGTCTGTTATTTCCATCTTTGTGGTTATCTAGCTCACCACAGAACATGTGGTGTTTGGTTTTGTTTTTGAGTTAGTTCACTTAAGATGACGTTCTCTAGCTCCATCCATGTTGCTGCAAAGAACATGATTTCCTTTTTTTTTTTTTATATAGCTGTGTGGTATTCTATGTCACATATATACCACATTTTCTTTATCCAATCATTGGTAGGCACTTAGGTTGGTTCCATGATTTTGCTATTTGAATAGTGCTGCAATGAACATGTCATTTTATGTTTGTAAGATGTGTGACAGGAAAAAAAACAACAAAAAGATAACACTTTTAATAGCAGTTAACTGTAACTACTGGAATTAGTGATACTTTTCCCCCCTTCTTTTTCTCTGCATTTTCTTTTTTTTTTTTGAGTTGGAGTCTCACTCTCGCCCAGACTGGAGTGCAGTGGCCGCGCCCCGTCACCACAGCCTCTACCTGCCAGGCTCCCTCGATCCTTCCGCCTCAGCCTTCCAAGTATCCGGAATTACAGGCATGCGCTACCATGCCCGGCTGATTTTTTGATTTATTGTAGAGATGAGATCTCCCCAAATTACCCAGGTGGGTCTCAAACCCGCAGGCTCAGGCAATCCACTCACCTCAGCCTCCCAAAGCGCGGGATTACAGGCTGAGCCACCGAGCCCGGCTTATCTGCATTTTCTAATGTGCCTAAATAAACATCTAATTGTTTATTTTTTGAACTTGTTTTTATTTAGGGCAAACATTGTAAATCTAAATGGTCTTAACGTATATCGCATGTAATTATATTCAAACTTGATTTTGCAATTTTTTGTTTTACTTAAAATTCCTTCTAAGAATTAAATAGCAAAAGTCTCTAATATCTACATTAAGAAAATTGTAAAATTGTAACAGTGGCTAATGGGTCAATATAGCCTGCCACAATGTTTCCTTCACTTACATAACTTGTGCTAAATCAAACAGGTACTTAAGCCTGAAGATCTTCATGGATGAACATAGTGACTTTTCCTTTGACCATCATTCACTAGTTGGTCTGGAATTCTTTGACCTGAAAGCCTTTGACCTGGTGTTACTCTCCCAAAACGTTGTCATTTATTGACCAATCTCTGGGACCCCAAACGCCAGACTTTTACAGCAAAGTTACTAATTATTCACCATCAAGTTAGATAATTAGCCAAAAGGAGCGGAGTGAGTTTTACCTCGTTTACCAATTGTTTCTAATATCCTAAAGTAACTAATCAAGGACCCACTTCCCACCTTACTGCCTGAAAAGGTCTCTCATGAACACTTCTACCCAAATGTCCCTATCGATACCTCAAACCAAATGGTCATCACTCAAAAACGACTATCAACCTCCACCGCCAACACGGCTGTCAGATCGATCTGGTTCCCAATTCGCCAGGACGTGACCCTCCCGAGGAAAGAAAGGGTGTGGGCTTGTCTGTCCGCGAGGCCGCTCCCCCTGCTAACAGTCCCTTGGCGCCTGCTGCCTACGAGGTCTTCGCCCGGGATACTCGGGGCAGTCGACCCCTGCCCGCCCTTCGCTGCGCGAGGAGCGACCAGCGGCGACCCGACTTTCTCCCTCCTCCGCCTGCGCAGCCCTACGGCCGCCGCGGGGCCGGCCCGGCACAAAAGCCTCGCTGGCCTCCCGCGCGCCGTCTCCTATGGGCCCGAGGAAGGTTGACGCGCTCCCCGGGGGAGCACACACCCCCTCCCGAGCCTCACCCCACGTAGAGAAGCGCGCAACCGCAAGGACCTAAGGGAGTCGCGTCGGCGCGAGGGGACGCCTCTGCGCGTGCGCGCAGCTCCGCCCGCCCCGCCCCGCCCCGCCCCGCCCCGCCCCGCCGTCGAGCGGCCGCCGGAGCCGCAGGCCAATCAGAGCTCGCCTCGCCTCTACGCCCCCGGCTCCGCCTCCCCTTCCCTTTCGGAGCGACATTCGAGAGCACAATAGTCTCCTTGCCGACGCGCCCTTAGACGCGTTCCCACATGTCGTCATCCATGGAAACGGCTTTCTCGGGGGCGGCTTCCAAGCCCCGCCTGTGTCAGCGGGAAGCGGAGAGGAGCGGGAAAGGCTGGTTTTAATTTTCAGGAGAAAATCTTCCCTCCCCCCCACCTCAGGCCACGCGCAGAGTAGTGATGGGCGATGTTCTGTTAAAGAAGAACTCGGTTTCTTGTAGACGATGACGGCTTTCTTCCCAGCGAGGTCACGAGTTGTCCGTGCGCTACCCAGAATTCCCTTGGGCCGGCGTGGCGTGTTTCCGGTCGGTCCGCTCACCCGGAGCCGCGGGGTGGAGCGCGGGGGGCCTGTCTAGACCCCCGCGCGCCTGCAAGGTCTTTCCCCGCTTGCCCCGCCGGGGTGGACTCCCTCTCCCCGCGCGCGTTTTCCCTCTGCAAATCAGGAGTGCCCTCGTATTTTCTGATCATAAGAAGAACACTGCTTTTAAAAATGCTTGCCCCCTGTAATGGGAGCAACAGTTCGCCACCTAGGATTAACACGATTAACATATTGCTATGTAAATTTAGAGTTGTCTCACACACACATACACACACACGTAAAAAGTTTTTGTTTGTTTTCAGGCTTGTTTATTGATTTTTTAAATTATTTTTTTCCGTTTTTATTTCAGGCACGCAAAGGTTTGTTTTTTTTTTAACTAGAAGAATGTAAGCATGTTATGATCTCCATAATTTCTGATATCTTTGCAGGTAAATTTAATTACATAGTCATTTTTAATGGGCTATGGCTATCATAATGTGTTCAACCAATCCCTAAATTGTTGGACTTTCCAGCTTTTAGTGTTGCTACATGCAACACTAGATGAATATTCTTATACTTAAATCTATACATGTCCTTGATTATTTTCTTACAATAAATTCATAGAAATTAAAATTATTGCTTCAAATGGAATGCACATTTGTAAGATACTGAATGATGTTCACCAGACACTCCGCTAGAGAATAGTAACTACTTTTCCACCAACAATATGAGAATGACTGCTGTGTCTACATCTCCTTGCTAATCTTAGGTATTGTCAATCTCCTTGATCTTTATCATTTATTTTTAAAAGACTCTTAATTTTCATTTTATTACCTTAGTGTGAAACTGAACATCTTTTATATATATACGTGAAAAATGTCAAACTCTGTAAAGCATTTAAGATGGTTTATTTTGAGTCAAATGTGAGTGACTTTGGGCTTGAGACACTTATCCCCATGAGATCCTGAGAGCATGTGCCCACTGTGGTTGAACTATATCTTGGTTATATACATTTTAGGAAGACAGAAGTTACAGAAAACCATAATCAATCAATACACATAGGATTTACATTGGCTCAGTCCAGGAAGGCAGGGCATCTCCAAGCAGAGGCTTACAGGTTATAGGCGGATCCAGAGATATATATTAGTCTTCCTTACTGATGTAAAATGGAATATTTATAAAATACAGTTGACCCTCTGTATCTGTAGATTCTGCATCCATGCATTTTACAAGACTTGGATTGAAAATAACTTTGGGGGAGAAAGTTTGGTTGCATCTGTACTAAAAATGTACAGAATTTTTTCATGTCATTCCTTAAACAGTACAGTATAACAACTATTGACACTGCATTAAGTATTACAAGTAATCTAGAGAGGACTTAAAGTACATGGGAGGATGTGCATAGGTTATATGCAAATACTATGCCATTGTATGTAGGGGACTTGACCATCCTCAGATTTTGGTATCCACAGGGATTGGAACCAATCCTAATAGATATCAAAGGATGGCTGTTCTAAAACTTCATATGTACTTTCTTTTCTGTTCTATTCATTTATCTGTTGCTGGACTTAATATTGTTTTAATATACCTTTAAATTGGTTTTAAACTTTTGATGGGGTAAATCCCTGCTTAATAGTCCTTAAGAATTGTCTTTTTAAAATATAGTTGATACATATAAAAGGAAATTTTATAATATATGTAAGTGTAAAAGCATAATGATATGAAACCAACCCCCAACCTAAAACCTAGAACATTACCAATAACTTGCATCAATCTGTCTGTGCTTCCCATTTTATCTGTGCCATCCTCCCTAGAAATATAATATTCTTTCCATAGTAACTTTAAATTTTTGTCCAAAAAGATCTGTAATTTTGATTGGGATTGCAGCACTTTTATAGATTAATTTAGGGTCAGTGGACATCTTTATAAAAGTAATAAATACTTATGTAGTTTTTACATAGTGCTTTATTTGTGTTAATTCATTTAATTAACAACTCTGTCACCACCCTCATTTTACAGATGAGGAAACTGAGGCATAAAGAAACTGATTAATCTGTCCAAGGTCAAGCAGCTGATAAGTGGCAAGATCCAAAGTCAAACCAGGCAATTTGACCCCAGAACCCATGCTCTAATTGTATTGCCTCCCCACAATTTGGAAACTGCTCTTCTATAATGGACATGCCAGGCAATTTGCCTCCACTACTCCCCCATGTCCCAATTGGCATCCTTACCCTTGGTAATCTGCTTACCCTCTCCTCCCCTGTCATAGCTTCTTGGGCTAGAGGTGGGTAGAAAACTGATTCAAGCTAGTCCTATCAAGATTCTCTCCCACAGAAATTTGCAATTATGTAATCTTAACTGGTATCCTGACCTAGAAAATCTCTTGACCTAGAGCAAAGGAGGGAGAGATGTTTGATCCACATGCAGGAAGCACAGAGAAAAAGCAAGACTACAGAAAGAAGCAGATGTGCAGAGAGAAACAGAGTCAAGAAGTCCTGTCGCACCAGAGAGAGGTGGTGGGTTAGCAGCCCTGAGTTCTGGGGCTTTCCAAGTCCTAGCTTGCCCCCCACTAGGCTCTACTGCCCTATCTGCTCTTGGGGATATCCACAAGGTATCCCTCTTTCTTCAAATAGCCCCCCTTTTCAATTTTAGCTCACCTGAATGACTTCTCTTTGTTTTGAAACCAAATATGCCATCTAAAAACTGTGGCCCTCTATTTGCCCAAGTTTTCTTTTAAAGTTTCCCAGTGACATTTTCTTTACATAGATCCTATACATTTCTTGTTCAGTTCATCCCTAAATATATTTTAGGTTTTTTTTTTTTTTTTTTTTTGCTCTTTACAGTGATAACTTCTGTTTATCATTGTCCCTTTCACATGTTAATCTACAAAAATTCTCCTTTCATCCGTTGAGACTGCCAAATGTCAATGGTTTATAAATGTGACATTAGTCTTTCAAATGCATTCCAAAATAATGTTCTCCACTAGACATATTTTTTAGTTCTATACTTTGAATTGTTCTGACGATGATTCATATGAGTATGACAATGATTCATCTGGTGGAAGTGAGCCACAAGTATCCCAAAGAAGTATAGAATTTTCTATAACCTGATTTAAAAGGAAAGTCTAGACTGGATACAGTGGTTTATGCCTGTAATTCCAGCACTTTGGGAGGTCAAGGCAAGAGTATCACTTGAGCCCAGGAGTTCGAGACCAGCCTGTATAACATAGTGGGACCTCATCTTTGCAAAAATGAAAACAAAAAATTCAAAAAATAAAAAAGTCTAATATATGAATAGGAACTTGTAATTTTTAACACATTTAACTTGTGTTAGAACAGATAGGCTGAACATGGAGGTTCACGCCTGTAATCCTAGCACTTTTGGGAGGCCGAGGCAGGGGGATTGCTTGAACCCAAGAGTTTAAGACCAGCAAGGGCAACACAGTGAGACCTACTCTCTACAAAAAGTAAAAAAATTAGCTGGGCATAGTGGCACATGCCTGTAGTCCCAGCTACTTGGGAGGCTGAGACAGAAGGATTGCCTGAACCCAGGAGGTCAAGGCTGTGGTAAGCCATGATTGTGCCACTGTAGGCCAGTTTGGGCGACAGAGTGAGACTCCAACTCAAAAAAATAAAAAGTCCACCATCACCACCAACAAAAACATATAAAATGAAGAGAACTTTCAAAAGGACCAATTTTCAGATATAAAAGAATAAGATAATAGAGTGTTTAATTTGGATACATATTTGGAATACAGTAGATACAAAAATAGAAATGAAGAGAAATTGATCTTACTCTTAACATAGGCATGTAATCTGGAATCCACATTCTTTCTTGCCAGATGTATTTCAGAATTCAGAATTGTCAGGATTTTAGATAGGAATATGATATATATACCATACATCCTGTAACATCTCTCCAGAATCTAAAGCAGCACTTTGTAATCAAACTTAGTAATATTCATGCAAAACATGCATTAGTATTAACCTTAACTAGGATAAATAAAGGTTAGAAATAGTCACACGTTTGTTCAGGCCAGATTTTGCTATTAAATGAATTTGCCACAAACATCAAAAACTTTAGATTTCTAGAGATTTTTGAATTTTATTTTATTTATTTATTTTTTTGAGTTGGAGTCTCACTCTGTTGCCCAGACTGGAGTGCAGTGGCCGCTTCCGGCCACCACAGCCTTGACCTGCTGGGCTCCGGCGATCCTTCCGCCTCAGCCTTCCAAGTAGCTGGAACTACAGGCACGGGCTACCACGCCCAGCTAATTTTTTGATTTATTGTAGAGATGAGGTCTTGCCAAGTTGCCCAGGCGGGTCTCGAACCCGCGGGCTCAGGCAATCCACTCACCTCAGCCTCCCAAAGGCGCGGGATTACAGGCTGAGCCACTGAGCCCGGCTGATTTTTGAATTTTAGACAATGGTTTGTAGACCTGTGCAAGCAAATATGTTCAGATTTCAACATCTGGCTGGCTCTGGGAGTCAATTAAAGAGTTTTTTGAAGACCCGTCTTGTGGTTTGGAGTGTTTAGTCTGAAGGCCAAGAGTATGGTTTTAGAAGAACAAAATATAGACTTCGAAGTCATTATTGAAAAAGTAATGGGTAACATTTCTTATCAACTTGCATTCTTGACCTTTGTCGTCAGTCATTATTTCAGTGTGGCGTTTTGGTCGAAATGAATTGCAATAAACACTAAAACTTCCTAGCAAATCTTGACATGAAAAACTTTGCTGTATTTTTCCTTCAACCTATTAAGGAGAGGCCTTTGCCTTGATGTCTTATTTTTAATTACTAGTGCATAGAAACATTTCTTTCTAAATATCCTATGACTGTACAGATGTTGCTTCAGTTGAGTCTATTAAAGTGTCAAAATTAAGGAACTTATTCAGCTATATATATTGAATGTCAGACTCTGTGCTAGGTGTTGAGAATGCAGCCTGGTGAGTGAGAAATACTTATATGAAACAGTGTGAGAAATGTTGTGATAGTGTGAAAGAAGGACTGGAGATTAAGGAAGAAAGAAATCAGGTTAAGGGGAGAGGGAAATTTAAAAAAATATTCCAAGACAGTGATTTTCAAAGAGTGGCCCATGGACCAGCAGAATCAGCATCACCAGGGAACTAGTCAGAAATTCAAACTCTCAGAACTTGCCCTGTATTTGCCTACTCAAAAACTGTAGGGGTAGATCTCAGCAATCCGTATTTTAATAAGCCCGACTATCCAGGTGATTCTGTTTGAGAACCGCAACTCTAAACAGCAAATTTGAAAAAATCAGAGTGTGGCAAGATGTTTAGTGTATCTGAATGGCAGAGCTCAGAGATGGGTGTGGGGTGGTGGGAAGTGGGTAGGGGGTGGTAAAAGTGAAAGATGAAGTTAGAAAGATAAACATGATTCATTAGGGTCTTTAGGTCATGTTAAAGAGTTTGAACTTCATTCAGCAAATATTATAAGTACCATGTACAAAATACATACCCTGCTTTTATGGAACTTAGCCTAGATGGTAAAAATGCTATGACACAATAACTTGGAGGACAATAAAAGGGAATTTTTCTGCGTGAAAAAGACAATACCAAAAGGTTAATTCTGTATGACTCCATTTAGATAACATTCTTGAAATAACAAAAGTATAGAAATAGAGGACAGATTAGTGGTTGTCCTGGGTTAAGGAAGGGGTGGGGATTGGAGAGAAGTGAGTATGGCTATGAAAGGGCTACATGAAGGATCCTGTGGTGATGGAACTGTAGAAATGTTCTATATCTTGACTGTATCAACGTCAGTAGCTTAGTTGTGATAGTTTATCACAGTTTTGTAAAATGTGACCATTGGGAAAACTGAGTAAAGGATAAGCAGGATCTGTGTATATTTCCTTATAACTAATGTCAATCTACAATTGTTTCAAAATAAAAAAATAATGCTATGAAGAATAATAAATCAGGATAAGTGGACAGAGAGAGATGAGGAAATTTAGTTTACATGGGGTAGTTAGGAAAGGCCTAGTTATAAAGTTAGGGCATTACCTATGAATATCTGGAAAATATTAGAAGTACAAAGACCCTGAGATGGGGTGTGGTTGCTGTGTTTGAGGAATAGCAAGGACACCACTCCACTATATCTAGAGCAGGGTGAGCCAGGGGGAGACCACTAGGGGGTGAGATCAGAGTTATGGAGGTGGTGGTGGTGGTACAGACACATCCTAGAGGGGCTTAGAGTTCAAGTTAAGCACTTTTTATTTCATCCTGAGTAAAATGGGAAACTACAGGAGAGTCTTAAGCAGAAAACAAACATCCGTAGCTTACATTTTAAAGTAGTACTTCACTGGGGAAAAATTGAGGGAGGAGCACACGAATAGAAGTAAACTAATGATTATGAGGCTATTGCAAGTAAACTAATGATTATGAGACTATTTGGGCAAGTGATCATGATGGTTTGGATTAAAGTGGCAGAGGAAGAGGCAAAAATAAGTAGTCTAATCATGAATAAGTTTGGTAGCATGCTCACTGAATGTTTAATGTATTTTATGTGGGACAGGAGAGCAGGAGTAAGTCAAGAATGATTCCAGTGTTTGGGCCTGAGCAAGCAGAAGAATGGAATTACTATTTGTATGAAATGGAGAGATGAAGGAAGAGCAATATGAGGTGGAAGATCAGAGTTTAGTTTTTGACCTGCTTAGATGCCTGTAAAGATCCAATTGGAGATATCAAATAGCCTGTTGGATGGATGTACATGTCTGGAGTTTGGGTAAGAGTTGAGATGGTGCCATGGTCTGAATGTATGTGTTTCTCCAAAATTTATATGTTAGAACTTACAGCCCAAGGTGATGGTATTAAGAGGTGGGGTCTTTGGGAGATGATTAGGCCATGAGGGCACTTTCCTCATGAATGGAATTAAAAACCTTTCTAAAAGAGACTTCAGAAAGTTGCCTTGCCCTTAAGTTTCTTCTGCCCTATGAGGACACAGCATTTGTCCACTGTGAAAGGTAAAGCAACAAGGCATTATCTTGGACTCAGAGACAGATCTCTCACCAAATACCGAATCTGCCAGCAGCTTGATTTCAGATTTTCCAGTCTCCAGAAGTGTGAGAAGCAAAGTTCTATTATTTATAAATTACCCAGTGTGTGGTATTTTTGTTTTAGCAGCAGAAACGGACCAAGACAGCTAGATATATGAATTTGGGAGACAGTACCAAACAGATGGTATTTAAAGTCATGAACTGGTTAAGAACACCCAGAACTGAGTATATGTAGATAGATAAGAAAAAAGGTTTATGGAACGTGACCCAAGTCCACCAATTTTTAAAGGTTGGGAAGATAAAAGAGAACTTTAACAAAGAATGCAGAGAAGGAACGCCATTGAGATATGAGGAGAACCAAGGAAGGGGTTGTCTTGGAGACCAAGGAAGAAAGTGTTTCAGGTAGAAGACACCAACTTAATAAGGCAAATGCTACTCATCAGAAGAATAAGGTGAGAATTGAGATTTGTCCTTTAGATTTGACTGCATGGAGGTCATTGATTTTGCTAAGTGCGGTTTTAGTGAGACAGTGGGAGGAAGACTTGATTGGAGTGGGTTCAAGACAGAGAGGAGAGACAACAGCAATTAATAACAGACAAAATTTTTTTTTTTTTTTTTTGAGTTGGAGTCTCACTCAGTCGCCCAGACTGGAGTGCAGTGGCCGCTCCCAGCCACCACAGCCTCGCCTGCTGGGCTCCGGTGATCCTTCTGCCTCAGCCTTCCGAGTAGCCAGAATTATAGGGTGCTACCACGCCCGGCTGATTTATTGTAGAGATGAGGTCTCGCTCACTGTGGGCTCCTATTAACACCCCAGCCTGTTGCGCAGGCTAGACTTGATTCCCTGGCCTCAAGTGATCCTCCTGCCTCAGCCTTCTGAGTAGCTGGATCTACAGGCACGTGCCACCACACCTGACACTAAGTATACACGGTTCTTTGGGAGAATTCTGATCAGGGATGGAAGTGCAAAGAGAAGGCAGTAGCTTTATCCTAAGAGTAATGGGGGTTCAGTGAAGAACTCTTGGTGTCCATGCTTTTGAGGACAGTTTAAAATACGTGATTGACTGTTCATGTGTCCCTATCAGCTATCATATGCCACAGTGATTATGCTGAATAACACCTTAATTTTATGTACTATAAAACAATGTCATTGGAAGTGGATAACTCAGTGCGGTGGCTCATGCCTGTAATCTCAGTACTTTGGGAGGCGGAGACGAGAGGATTGCCTGAGCTTGTGGGTTTGAGACCAGCCTGGGCAACTTGGTGAAAACTCAACTCTACTATAAATCAAGAAAAATTAGCTGGATGTGGTGGCACATGGTTGTAGTTCCAGCCACTTGGAAGTTTGAGAGGGAAGAATCGCCTGAGCCCAGCAGGTCGAGGCTGCAGTGGTTGTGAGCGTGCCACTGCACTCCAGCCTGGGTGACAGAGTGAGACTCCAACTAGAAAAAAAAAAAAAGTGGATAACTCACTCTTGAAAAAAATATTGGGTATCAGACTTTTGTTGTCTGCATTAAATAAGAAATTTGTGTGTGTGTGTCTCTAAAAATGAACCCATAAAACCCCACTTTAAAGTAGATTAACATTAAAATATCCTTTGGTTCCAGAAAGAAACATGGAAGTGAAAACAGTTCTAGTAATTGTTTTCTAAATTAGACCATTATATTATTGGCTGGAATTCTGCTTTTAGTGGATTAATCTCTTAAAAGGTACAGATATAAAAACTAAAGATGGGAAGAAGGAGAGACCCTGTAAAACCTGAGTTTTGAACATTTCTGCCATGTGGGGTGTATGTTGATGTCCCTCCACAGTTCATATGTTAGACCCTAATACCCATTGGGCTGGTATTAAGAGGTGGGGCCTTTTGGGAATTGATTAAGTCATGAAGGATTGATCCCCATGAATGGGATTCGTGTACTTGTAAAAGAGGTTGAAGGGAGCTGCCTTGTCCCTTCTACCATTTGAGGACACAGTAAGAAGGTGGCACCTTTGAAGCAAAGAGGTCCTCACCAGACACTGAATCTGCTGGGGCTTTGATTTTAGACTTTCCTGCCTCCAGAACTATGAGCAATACGTTTCCTTTGTCTATAAATTACCTAGTCTAGGTGATTTGTTATAGCAGCAAAATATACTAAGTCAATAATAGTATGTAACATTCACCAAAAAATTTACTAGCTAACTACCAAGCTCTGTGCAGAGAAATAAATGGCCCCAAACCCTGCAGTTTATAAGTGATACAGCTGGGATTTGAACTCAAGCAATCTGATTAAGGAGCCCAGGAGCT
Organism: Carlito syrichta; assembly: GCF_000164805.1. Classification (NCBI taxonomy): domain Eukaryota; kingdom Metazoa; phylum Chordata; class Mammalia; order Primates; family Tarsiidae; genus Carlito; species Carlito syrichta. Next base: position 57,450 of record NW_007245609.1, on the reverse strand, counting down.
TCAACATTAACCTAATGCTTAAAGTTGCTTAAGCAGAAAGCACAAAAGGAAGTTATTAAAAAGGCATAACAGACCTGGGTATAGTCAGAACCCGAGAATAGGACCAGGGCAAGGTCTCTGGAAGCACTGGGAACTGATGGACCATCAGGAAACAGGCAGGATGATCCCATTCCCAAAAGGCAGACGGTATACATGGTTCACACAGTACACATTTGGGTCTTCTACAGATAAAATATTTTATCTTCAACTAAAATTTTTTTTATAAATGTACAACAGCATACAACAGTTATAAACAGTGTATAAAAGAATGGACTTTTAAATTATTTTTATTTTAATATTTTTGAGTTGAAGTCTCACTCTGTTGCCCAGGCTGGAGTGCAGTGGCACACTCACAGCCACTGCAGCTTCAACCTGCTGGGCTCAGGCAATCCCTCCGCCTCAGCCTTCCAAGTAGCTGGAATACGATGTGCACCACCATGCCCGGCTAATATTTTTATTTATTGTAGAGATGAGGTCTCGCCAAGTTGCCCAAGCTGGTCTTAAACGCATGGGCTCAGGTCATCCTCTCACCTTGGCCTCCCAATGTGCTGTGATTATAGGCGTGAGCCACTGAGCCCAGCCTTTTTTTCTTTTTTTTTAAATAAAAAAGGAGCAGTACCAGCCTGGGAGTCAGAAGATTTGGTTTTTGTTCATTCATAAATGTTTATGGAAACTTATGGGAGTGATAAAATGTTCAATATGTTTAATATCTAAAACATGTATGTACTGACTTCATAGACATATACATATCTCAAAACTTAAATTGTACATTAAAAATATATGCAGTTTTTTGCATGTCTTTGAAAGAGATGGGAAAAAATCAAACTATTTTTCCTGCTCTCACACACTCAACACAGTACTTCACTCTGACACCAGATGCATGTGGGTTTTCCCATGTACACCAACCAATTCTTCAGTGGACACCAAGTGGGTATGTCCTATAATTCAGCTCCGTTCTGACACTACTCACCTGGAGTTAGAAGTGTACATCTCCCCCCCTTGTTTGTGTTCCTTCTGGTACTCTTGACGGTTTGTAATTATATTACTTTGTCTGTCTCTCCCCCAATAGAAACGTAAGCTCCATGATGGCTGAGGCCTTATCTACTTGTTTGCCATTATGTCCCCAGCATCTAGCACAGTCCCTGGGATAGAATAGACCTCAATAGATATTGAATGAATGAACAAGTGAATAATCAGGGTCTAAAGAAATTGAGCATGCCATCTGTTAAGAATTAAAGCTAGGTGGGGGGTGGTGGCTCAAGCTTGTAATCCCAGCACTTTGGGAGGCTGAGGCGAGAGGATTCCTGAGCCCTTGGGTTCGAGGTCAGCCTGGGCAACATGGTGAGACCTTGTCTCTACAATAAATCAAAAAAATTAACTGGGCGTTGTAGCGCATGCCTGTAGTTCTAGCTACTTGGAAAGCCGAGGCAGAAGGATCACGGGACCCCAACAGGTCGACGCTGGAGTGGCCATGAGTGTGCCACTGCACTCCAGTCTGGGCAATGAAGTGAGACTCTAACTCAAAATTATAATAATAATTAAAGGTAAAGGAGATATAAATTATGTTTATGTTTATTGACCAGGCACGGTAGCTTAAACCTCTAATCCCTGCTCTTTGGGAAACCAAGGCGAGAGGATTGTCTGAATCCATGGGTTCGAGACCAGCCTGGGCAACTTGGTGAGATTTCATCTCTACCCTAAATTAAAAAAAAAAAGTTAGTCAGGCATGGTGACTATGCCTGTAGTTCCAGCTACTTGGAAGGCTGATGTGGAAAGATCGCCTAAACCCAACAGGTTGAGGCTGCGATGGCCGTGAGAGTACCACTGCACTCCGGCCTGGTTGAGGGGGTGAGACTTCAACTCAAAAAAAAAATTATATTTATTGCAGCTTCAGCATAGGAAATGAATAGTTAATCTCTAGCAAAGTACCTAGCACATAATAGATGCACATCAAAATAGTTTTTGAGGGTGGGCATGATGGCTAATGTCTGTAATATCAGCACTTTGGGAGGCTGAGGCAGGAGGATTGCTTGAGCTGAGGAGTTTGAGACCACCTGGGCAACATAATGAGACTCTGTCTCTACAAAAAAAATAAAACTTTGTCACTCAGGGTGAAATCAAGTGAATAGAGAGGGTGGGGCATGGGAGTCATGCTGTTTTTTTGGTCAAAAACTGCTGAACACTCAGCACAGTGTGAACAGTTGTGTTGTAAAGGTAAAAGAACTAGTCACCTGTTGGCCACAACTGGGATGTTTCTTCCACAAACCATGATGCAAACATTCTCAAAACTTCCAGATAAAAACTTTGGCTGACTGTTTGATTTGGAGGAACAAATTCGCAGTGTACTATAATGGGCCTGCCCTCCAAAAGATAGTTCCAGTTTTTTGGGATCCCCCCCTTGTATATCCCCATTTTAAAACCAATAAAATAAAGTACAGATAGGCTAAATAACTTACCCCAAACCACATACCTAGTAGGTAGCAGAGCTGGAATTAAAATCCAAACAGTCTGGATCTAAAATCTATATTTCAACCACTAGATCATGTTGCCTCTAAGTCTATCAAGGTTCAGAAAATTCGGTGTCAGCATCCACCAAAGTGATCTGATTCTAGGGCATTGACAGCTTATTGTTTAACAATTAACAATACAACTATTGATAGACTGGATATTCTTATTCAGTGGTTAATCTCTTTCTAGGCAATTCTACCTAGGAAGGCAATTTATAATCAGAGGCTTCTTGGTGCCCTGGGAAATTAGATCAAGGGAAATTAGCTGGCTGATCTTAAGGACTTAGTGATTCTATTCATAGGGTTATGTTGTGATAACTCCCTGGGCAATACTGAAGACACACTGCTTTTCAGACTTTTTTTTTTTTTTTTGTCTTTTCTTTTTAGAGCCAGGGTCTCACTCTGTCGCCCATACTGGAGTGCAATGGCGTGATCATAGCTCACTGTACCCTTGACTCTGGTGATCCTCTAGCCTTAATCTTTTGGATAGCTGGGACTATAAAGCACACACTACTATGCCCGGCTAATTTTTTTTTTTTTTTTTTGTAGATACAGAGTCTTACTATGTTGCCTAGGCTGGTGTCGAACCCCTGGTCTCAAGTGATCCTCCTGCCTTGGCCTCCTTTCTGGCCCAGACTCTCTTTTCTAAGCTTACAGTGCTAGCTAATTCTCCTCAAGGTTGAAATACTCTTTCTTTTGACATTGTATTCATCTGGACTCTTCTGGTTGTAAGTGCTGGAGTCCCAACTCAAATAAGCTTAAGCTTGAAAGAAAACTGTTTGACCCATGTCCCTTCTTTAGCAGTGTCCAGCATCTGCTGTTCCCATCTTTGTGCTCATGCGACCAGTGATCAGCGCCCACTTATCAGTGAGAACATGTAGTATTCAGTTTTTTGTTTTTGCACACACACCCATTTATAACAGCTTAAACAAGAAGAAAAAGTTTTATCAGGAATGTTGAAAATGTCCTTCAAGACCCGCCTGGGCAGGCGAGACCTCGTCTCTACAATAAATCAAAAAATTAGCCGGGCGTGGTAGCGCGCGCCTGTAATTCCGGCTACTCGGAAGGCTGAGGCGGAGGGATCGCCGGAGCCCAGCAGGTCGAGGCTGCGGTGGCCGGGAGCGGCCACTGCACTCCAGTCTGGGTGACAGAGTGAGACTCCAACTCAAAAAAAAAAAAGAAAAAAGAAAAGTTCCTGAGAGAGAACATGTCTAATAGGATCAAATAAATATAGGAACAGAACTGAAAGAAGCCACAGTCCAAAATACTTGCAGAAGGAGATAATCAAGGTAGGGGTTTGATACCATTCCAGTGCCAAAATCAACAGGTAAAACAAGTGAGAGGGACGAACCCTGGACCTCCGTCGGAGTGACTCACTGAGGGGCTATGTAAGAAGTAGATAGACTGGTTCGTCACCCACCTGCCTCCCATTCCCCCACTAGGACAGTAAGCAGCATGCGATGCTTGTGCATAGACTAAAGAAGGACACGTGGACGCTGAGGCCAGAGACAGAGGGCCATGCTGGCCCAGCGAGCTACTGACCCCTAGGAGGGACAGCAAACCCCACTTCAGAGGAGAAGTCATAACACACTCTTCCCCATGCAATATCACTTTGCTTGAGTTACAAAAGTCAAGCTACAGTAACGCATACTGACTTCACTGAGCAGGCAACTGAGGCTTAGCAGACACAAAGAATCATCAATATTTTGTGGGAAACCAGTTCATGTAAGAAAAGCAATGAACTCAGCAAAGAAAAGAACTACATATGCAAGGAAAGAGAGTTAGTAGAACAAAAAGAAGGACATTGTGGGATAGGCAAAACTGATATTTTCAGTGTGCTATGAAAGGATACTACAACCACTTTAAACAGTTGACTTGGCTGGGCATGCTGGTCCATGCCTCTAATCCCAACAGTTTGGGAGGCTGAGGCAGGAAGACTGATTGAGGTCACAAGTTAAGACCAGCTTGGGCAACTTAGTAAGACCCCCATCTCCACCAAAATAAATAAATAGCCAGGCATGGTGCCATGCACCTGTAGTCCCAGTTACTCAGGAGGCTGAGGTGGGAGGATCAATTGAGCTGTGGAGTTTGAGGTTGCAGTGAGCCTATGATTGTGCCACTTTACTCCAGCCTGGGTGATAGAGTGAGACCCCAACTGAAAAAAAAAAAAAAGATAATCAGAAATTTTGTTGAATACAAAGGACTCTTCTGACTCTGAACTAAACTGTGGAATACAGCTTTATTCTCTTGTTTCTTACAGGATTAAAACGAAGGTAGTCATGTTTGTTATGAAAATAATTATGTGGCTGAGGTGAAAGGATTGCCTGAGCTCAGGGGTTCGAGACCAGCCTGGGCAACTTAGTGAGACCTTGTCTCTACAATAAATTTAAAAACAAGCCGGGCCAGGCTCTGTGCTCAGCCTGTAATCCCGCGCCTTTGGGAGGCTGAGGTGAGTGGATTGCCTGAGCCCGCGGGTTCGAGACCCGCCTGGGGCAGCGAGACCTCATCTCTACAATAAATCAAAAAATCAGCCGGGCGTGGTAGCGCATGCCTGTAATTCCGGCTACTCGGAAGGCT
>NW_007245609.1:8494-52307 GCF_000164805.1 Carlito syrichta | reverse complement strand
GGAAGGCTAAGGCAGAAGGATCGCCGGAGCCCAGCATGTCGAGGCTGCGGTGGCCGGAAGCGGCCACTGCACTCCAGTCAGGGTGACAGAGTAAGACTCCAACTCAAAAAAAAAAAAAAAAAAAAAAAACAAGTCGGGCATGGTAGCGCATGCCTGTAGTTCCAGCTACTTGGAAGGCTGAGGCAGAAAGATCGCCTGAGCCCAGCAGGTCGAGGCTGTGGTGACTGTGAGACTCTGACTCAAAAAAAAAAAGAAAAGAATTAAGTGATATTTTGCTCATCACTACATTTTGCCAGTTGCAAAAGTTTGAATTAAAAGGTTGTTCTTTCTCATAGAGACACAAAGATTGGAAGTGGTATAGCAAAGTGGCCTATGAAGTCAAACCAATGTGGGATTGAATTGTGACTCTGTGATTTGATATTGAGTAAAATATTTAACCTCTCTGAACTTCAGTTTATTCACACACTTGTACATGGATAATAAGACCTAATTCTTAGGTTTATACAAGGATTAAAGAAGTGAACATATGAGAAATAGCATAGTATGCGAACAGTTTCTACTCTGACTGCACAGTAGAATTAACTAGGTGGCTCTTCAAAACTGAAACCCCAGTCCTAGAAATTTTGTTTCATTTGGTCCTAGGTTGGTTATGGAGTTTTTGTTTGTCTGTTTTTGAATCGGGGTCTTACGCTGTCACCCAGGCTGGAGTGCAGTGACTTAATTGTGGCTCATTGCAGTATTGACCTGCTGGGCTCAAGCAATCCTCTTGATTCAGCCTCCTGAGGAACTGGGACTACTACAGGTGCACACCACCATGCCTGGCTAATTTTTGTGTTTTTTGTAGAGAGGAGATCTCACTATGTTACCTGAACTGGTCTCGAGCTCCTGGGCTCAAGCAATCCTCCTGCTTCAGCCTCCCAAAGTGCTGTGATTACAGGTGTGTGCCACCGGGTTGGCATATTTTTAAAGCTTCCCATGTGATTCTAATGTATTGACAAACTTGAGAAAAAACTGACAAGCATGTATGTGGCTGACACAAAACAAGTACTTAGTAAATAGTAATTTTTAAAAATTATAATAGAAGGCTTCAGACAAAGGCAGATTTCACTTGAAGCAAATGAGGTGTAAGCTTTGGAACCCCTCACTCCAAAGGATCCCTCTGAGGTTTTGTGAGTTCTCCGTGGGCATGGTGGGGGGACCCCAGCAACCCTTCCACATGGGATCACCGGCCTGTGCTATCTAATTCTCGTTTACTTCACTATTTCTCTTTCTTCCAACGGCAAGAGGAACTTTAGAGAATGGAAGAGATCAGATTTCAGAATAAGGGTTAACATTATTTCCATGGAAAATAATTACCCACAAATAGGTAATTCCTGCTATTCTCACTTGACTAGTGCTGAAACCAACACCCAGAGATTATATGATCTGCCTCAAGTCACAAATCAGCAAATAGTAGCCATAGCAGCCCAGTAACAGAATCCACGCATGTTGTCTTACGCTCCTTGCCCAAGCACTGGAAGGCATCTCCTAAGTGACCAAGCAAGTGTATGGTGGTGACCATGGAGAAACTGCAGAGGATGGTGCCACTGACCTTTCAAAACTTGCCCCATTCCTTGGGTAATTGATACATCCTAGGGCCTTACTAGCTTGTGACCTCAGAACAAGGCCACACAGCTTAACGTCCACACTGCAGCTCTGAGCCCACACAGCAGGGAAGTCCATTCCTCTATTGAATCCACACCCTCGTCCCCGCCTTCCCCAAGCCCAAGGAATGCTTAGGAGCTGCTTGTCATTTCTACAAGTCCCTTACCCACACAAGCAACCTCCAAGGTGCCGGAAGAAGCCCTTGCCGTGTATTCAAACAGGCGTGTATTTTCGTAAAATGTGTAAATATTTTCATTGAAATCAGTTAAGACTTCAGCTACTTCCACTCTCCCAGTCTTGGGAGTTATTGAAATGGCTGTGGGCTTTTTTAGAGAATCTGGTTAAGAGGAAAGTGAATACTGTGCATGTTAGACCTCAAAAATTTTATTTAAATAAGAAGTTGGAAATATGCTATTTTTAACAGCTTTACTCGGGTATTAGTGATATATAGTTAGTAGCACATATTAAAAGTATGCAATTTGATATGTTGTGACTTATGTTCAATATAACCTAAGAAAGCATCCCTAAATCAAGATAATGAACATGTCTATCACCCTCAAAATTTCTTCATACCTCCTTGCTATTCCTCTCTCCTACTCTTATCCCCATTCCCAGGTAACCGCTGATCTGCTTTCTGTCAATATAGATTAGTTTGCGCTTTTTCTATAGTTTTTTACACGAGGAATTATATAGTATGTACCCCTTTTTGTCAGGCTTTTAAAAGTCAACATAGTTATTTTAAGATTCATTTATGTTGTCATATCTATCAATAGCTCATTCCTTTTCATTGCAAAAATTCCTTTTCTTAGTGAATATGCCATTATTTGCGTATCCTTTCAACTGCCAAGATATTACAAGCAAAGCAGCTATGAAGATTTGTTTATTTATTTATTTGACTCATGGTTTCACTTATCTTGGGTAAATACCTGAAAGTAGAGTGGCTGGGTCATATGGTAGGTGTATATTTAATTTTTAAGAAGCTTCCAAGTTTTCCAAAGTAATTGTATCATTTTACATTCCCATTGGCAATATACAAAAGTATCATTACTTTTGGTCCCTATCCTTGTTAATACTTAACTGTGATCCGTTTTTTATCTTAGTCATCTTAATAAGTGTAGTAGAACCATATTGCAATTTTAATTTACATTTCCTAATGGCTAATGATATAGAGTATTTTTTCATGTGCTTATTTGCCATGTCTATGTCTTCTCTATGAAATGTTTTTTTTTTCAAATCATCTGTTCATATTTTTAAAATTTGCTTTATTATTATTGGGTTTTGAGAGTTCTTTATATATTTAGAACATTCTCAAACATGATCTGACTCCATATGGCCAGGATAATATTTCCAAAGCTGATTACTCAGTCTCCAATAATACCCCATGTGGGACACCCCCACCCCACCCTGCAATGTATTCCAGGCAGCACCAGGCCAAACCAGCCTAACTCCTTTTCACAGCTTTTCTTCTAGCATAGAGGGAAGAATAGTTCAGACCTGCACACAATCCTGCCTACAGTCTAGTCTTACAATCCCCTATGAGCAAATGCTTTAACAAAAATACACCTACATCTTCCAAAAACCATCACTTTCAGAGATACTCCAGCCTACACTGGCAATTAGAAAAGCAAAAAAATAATTTAAAAACTCTTATTCTAAAAGCACATAGTCCTGCTAATGATACTCATAAATTATATCCCTGAATGGAAGGAAGGCTTAACATTTTAAACCTTCAGATGCTTTACAACTGCCTGCAGTTGTCCTCACAGTTGTCTTCAAAAACAATGGATGGATTCCTGCTTGTCATTTGTATTTTGCAGGTTTTATCTTTTTTCCATCTCTGCTTCTAGAAACAGAACATTAATAGTACATGTCACTTCTTTGGCCTTTCATATCACTAAGCTTATTTATCCACTGGACATTGGAATATATATACATACATATATTATATAATAAACTAAATAAATAAAATATATTTTATATATAATATAATATATAACATGTATTTATAATGAGTTATGTCTATCAATAAGGAACATCTATAACTCTCCCTTCCGAAAAGCTTTGGTGGGGGAGGGTGTTGGAAGCATCTGGATCAATGCACAAGCATTTGAATGCTCCTTGGTGCATAAGTCCCCCCACCTGGTAAGGCTCTGCTGGACAAACAAGGGAGCCAGTCTACAAAGAGCCAACAAAAGGGTGGCAGAAGACTTTTCCCATCTTAAACTTTTCCCTGCTACTATAACCTTTAGTTATGCAGAAACTAAGAAAGGTTTTACAAAGGGGCATAGAAGAGGAAAATTTGACAGGGCAAGGTCGCTCACTACTGTAATTCAGCACTTTGGGAGGCCAAGGTGGAAGGATTGCTTGAGCCCAGGAGTTCAAGACCAGCCTGGGCAACATGACAAGACCTTGCCTCTATCTATATTTTTAAAAAGAAGAAAAGAAAACAAAAGGAAAATTCATGGAAATTAGAGCTACTATTGTGCAAAGGACTCCAGTTGATTCAAGAGAGATTGAGAGCCACAGAGCAGAGAAAGAACTCCTCAGGGAAGTCATGATCCTTAGAATAAACTGAAAATAGCATGAAAATCACAGTTGACCCTTGAGCAACATGGGTCTAAACTGCACAGATTCATGTATATGCAGATTTTTTGGTCAATGAATAAATTGGAAACATTTTTGGAGATTTGCAACAATTTGAAAAAACTCACAGACTAACCACCACCCCTGTGACAGTCAGACCAACGCCTTCTCACCCTCCGTCTCCTCAACTTACTCAACGTGAAGATGACAAAGATGAAGACCCTTATGACAATCCACTTCCACTTAGTGAATAGCAATCTATTTTCTCTCCTTATGATTTTCTTAATAACATCTTCTTTTCTGTAGCTACTTTATTGTAAGAATATAATATATAATGCATATAACATTAAAAAAATGTGTTAATTGACTGCTTATGTTATCAGTAAGGCTTCCGGTCAATAGTTGACTATTAGTAAAGTTTTGGGGGAGTCAAAAGTTATAAGCAATTTTTAACTACACAAGGGATCAGTGCCCCAACCTCCTCATTCAAGGTTCAACTGTCGTTGTATCTTTGGATCATGGGAATATAAATATATTTCCTGAAGTGTTGCCATTTTTTTCTGACCAACACTATTTCTTCCTGCTACTTCTCTGCTCAAATCAGAAAATTCTGTAAGTCATTTTTCACCAGCTTTACTGAAAATTTTTGAAAAATTTTGGAAACCAAATGTATCAAAGGAACTTAAAAAAAACCCAAAACCACAGTTGTTTAGGAACTTTTTTTTTTTTTTGAGATGGGATCTTGCTTTGTTGCCCAGGCTGGAATGAATGGTACAATCACGACTCACTGCAGCCTTGACATCCTGGGCTCAGGCAACCCTTCCACCTCAGCCTGCTGAGTAGCTGAGACTACAGACAAGCACCACCATGCCTGGCTACTTTGTAAAATTTTTTGGTAGAGAAGAGGTCTCACTATGTTGCCCAGGCTGGTCTCAAACGCCTGGGCTCAAGTGATCTTCCTGCCTTGGCCTCCCAAAGTGTTCAGATTACAGACATGCACCACTGCACCTGGCCAGGAACATTTATGGAAGACCAAAAAGCGTTATGCCTCTCAACAGCCCCTGAGGACATATCACATTAAACACAGCACTGTATTCACCATCATCTTCACATAACATAAGTATTGCTTTTATTTTTAACATTAACCATATGCCAGGCACCAAACACATACTTTATGCACTATTCCTTTCAATAACTCAGGGATAGTCTTATGTGCTAGATATTATTATCCCCTTTTCACAGATTGAAAAATTGAGGCACAGAGAAGTAATTTGCTCACAGCCACAAACTAGTAAATAGAGTTAAAAACCAAACAGATTCATTGAACTCCAGAGTCATGCTCAAACCTGCCTCACCACATTCACTCCTTCATTCAGTAGTTGATATTTGAAGGGGCTTATTTACCATAAGGCTAGTAAACTTAGGCCCCTTGGCTTGTCCAAGCCCCTTCCAAAGCTTGGGAGTGGGGTTCCCTCAGGACATGCTCACATGGCCATGTGTTTTTGTAAACTTGGCCCTGTTAAGACTGCTGTCTCTTCGCCCTTACTCTTCCTCCACCATACTTATCCTTCCATCAAGTGGCATTGGAGGCTGTGGACATTTTAGGGACTGTGCTAAATCGGGTGTTTGGAGATTCCTCTGGTTTGGGTTCGGTGTGATACTTTATGTAGCTCACAATCACTTCTGTGTAAAATTAAGCTACTTATGTTGGTTTAGGGATGGCTTTTAGGAATATTTTGCCACTCACTGCACTAGCTCACCTGGTGTTGTTACAGTTAAACTAAACTGGTGGGAAAGAAAAGAATAGAAGCAATTAGAGCGCAAATCACATTTTGGACTTTTAAAATTAAACCTGTATAAGAATTCATAAAATTTAAATAAAATTAGGCTCTGTATTATCAGAGTTAATTAATGAAACCATCAATGAAATTAGACAATATAGTCTTGGAGAATGATTTTTATTATGTCTTAGAGAACATCTTAAGAAAATGATTTTTATTAAATGGTTCATATAATGAACATAACTTTTCTAGGATGTGCTTCTGTGAAGCAGTTCATTCCCCTATTGTGCATGATGAACCATGAACTTGATGGAGGAAGAACCCTGACATATTATAATCACATATAAAATATGTGATAAATGTATATCATTGGCCCTCCCAACCTAAATTGTCAGATGAGAGGTGAGAGTCAGGTCTCTACCTGCCTGGCACATACATGATGAAGCTTTTGTCAAATGAATGATTAAATGAATGATCATTTGGCTTACCTCAGAGAGGCTGGGTGATTTACCTTCCAGTGACCAATGGCAGAGTGAGACAAAGACTCTGTTTACCCTGCTTTCAATCCTGTGCTCTTTAATACGACTTCAGATTGTGAATACTTTCTGGAAGATTTAAAACAAATCTCCGGCACTTCCAACAACAATAGTACTGAAAGTATAGCTTTTGCGTCCCAGGTACTGCTGTCCATCTATGGGAGAAGATTCTTCCTTGGGAAGTTCAGGAGACAAGGCAGTGATTGCTTTATGTATGCTTTCCTGTTTATTATCTGACCTGGTTCTCATAAGCAAGATGCTGGAAGAATCATGAGGGAGGGAGAGGGTTCTTTAGATCAGGGTCTAGATGAGTTTCTTTAGATGAGGGTCTTGATACCTTAGTGATTATTGAAATCCATTTAGTGGCTGAGTTAGAAAAAAAAGAATAAAAAGAAAAAAATAAGATTGCATTTGCCACATGGTAAGGGACTAAGTATTAAGGAAAATTTTGTACATACCTTGTCACAATCACGTTTCATGTAATCACGTTCAATGTAACACACACACACACACACACACACACACACACACACACACACACACATACATACATATACATACACACTGGGGTGTTTTTTTGTTTGTTTGTTTGTTTTTTGTTTTACTGTGGATCACAGTCAAAGCTTTTAAAAAGGCCAGGTGTGATGGTTCATGCCTACAGGTTCATGCCTCCCAGCACTTTGAGAGGCCGAGCAGGAGGATTGCTTAAGCCCAGGAGTTCAAAACCAACATGGGTAACATAGCAAGACCTCATTGCAGCAACAACAACAACAACAACAAATGAAAAAATTAGCTGGGTATCGTGGTGCACACCTGTTGTCCCAGCTACTCAGGAGACCGAAGCAGGAAGATCACTTGAGCCTAGGTGGTGAGCCATGATTGTGCCACTGCACTTCTGCCTGGTGACAGAGTGAGACTCTCATTCAAAGCAAAACAAAACAAATAAAACAACTAAGGTTGATGATTGAATGCCTAGCATGGAATAAGAATAGAACGCGTATTTAGGAGGAGTGAGCCTGGGGTATCAATGTGACTGTTTGGGGTTGAGTGGAAAAGAAGGAAGGAGAACTACCACCGTGGGTTGGGTCCTTAAATAATGCACTGAGGAGAGGAGGAAAAGCTCAGATCCCCCAAGGTGAGGCCAGAGGTTGAGCCATGAAGGTCTCTATAGGTGGGGTTGGAGACCCGGGATCCTGAGAAGCCTCTTGTAGGTGGAGATTTGGCCTGAGCTTGGGTTTGTGATGGGATCCGGCTGGAGTGATGTGGACAGGTTTGTACAGGGCAAATCACTACGCATGGGGAAGATTAAGGTGCTGACTTTAAGGTTCATTGAGCTCCAGTTGTAGGTGTAATTGGTTTTATTTGGTGCTGGATTTTGAAGAGACTTCAGAAGCTGTGTCTGAAGTCCATTGGAAGTGAATATCAAAATGCTTGGAATTCTGGATCTGGGAACCTGTGGGTTGTGGGAGATGCTATAGGCAATGGGGTGGGGTAAGCAAGGATGACAGTGGGCTTAGAAAATCATCTCTGTTATGTGTTTTTTCCCTGGACTACTTAGTTCGTAAAACAGCTATATATGAACAATACTGTAATGCTGCCATGTTGAATGATATCCAAGCAGCAGAGTAATGAGTATAAAAGTGCTATATCTGCCTCTTATTTTCCTTTTTCTTTCTTTCTTTCTTTTTCTTTCTTTCTTTCTTTCTTTCTTTCTTTCTTTCTTTCTTTCTTTCTTTCTTTCTGTCTTTCTTTCTTTCTTTCTGTCTCTCTCTCTCTCCCCTTCCCTCCCTCCCTTCCTTCCTTCCTTTTTTTTTTTTGAATTGGAGTCTCACTCTGTCATCCAGGCTGGAGTGCAGTGGTATGCTCGTGGCCACTGCAGCCTCCACCTGCTGGGCTCAGATGATCCTTTTACCGCAGCCTTCCAAGTAGCTGGAATACAGGCGCACACCACCACGGCTGGCTATTTTTTTTGTTTATCACCAAGTTGCCCAGGCTGGTCTCAACCCCTGGGCTCAGGCAATCTTCTCGTCTAAGCTTCCCAAAAAGCTGGGATTACAGGAATCAGCCACCATACCTGGCATTTTTATGTCTTTTTGTTAGCATTTTCCTACTGAATTTTTATCCCTCCCTTTATTTTTAATTTTTTCCTTGATACTTTGTTTTATGTGTATCTCTTGTAAATAGAATATAGGTATTTTTAATTTTTTTTTTTTTGAGTAGGAGTCTCACTCTGTCACTCAACTTGGAGGGAGGGCAGTGGCACACTCCCAGCCACCACAGCCTCGATCTGCTAGACTCAGGTGATCCTTCCGCCTCAGCCTTCCAAGTAGCTGGAACTATAGGCACGTGCCACCACGGCTGGCTAATTTTTTTTTATTTAATTGTAGAGATGAGGTCTCGCGAAGTTGCCCAGGCTGGTCTCAAACCTGTGGACTCAGGCAATTCTCTCACCTCAGCCTCCCAAAGTGCTGGGATTGTAGGCGTGAGCCACTGTGTTCGGCCCTTTAATTAATTAAAATGTATCAAAAAGTTAAACAGTTTTTTTAACCAGGTAAGAGAGCATGAACATCTCAACCAAAATCCATCCTGCTACTGGGAAAAACAAATAAAAACCACAATAACAACAAAACTACATTCAAGTCCTATCTACTTGAGAATGAATTTTTAGACAAATATAATAACTGTAGTTCCAGGTTTTCTTTCAGGAATTTTAATAATGAGATTTTCCCCCCTTATGGGAAGATGAATAATGTCAAGATTCAAATATCTTGAAGAAGCAATCATAAGAAAATACTTTAAAATGTGAATTATATAACTAGAAGGGCTAAAACAAATAATTTGCCAACTGACTCAAAATACAACTCAGTGAATGTGACTCTATAAAATTATAATTACTCTAGATTAAGAGACTATTTTAAAAAGGGGTCTGGGTGAGATAGCTCATGCCTGTAATCCCAGTACTTTGGAAGTTGAGGTAACAGGATTGCCTGAGCCCAGAGATTTGAGACTAGCCTTGGCAAATTGGCGAGACCTCGTCTCACAATGAATAAAAACATCAAAAAATTAAGTTTTTTAATGTCTGAAGATGAGTATTGAAACTATAGTTAATATGTTCTCACTCATAAGCGAACCTTGAACAATTGTCATAATACTATAAGAAAGGGATTGGCAGTAGTGGGAAACTGCAGGGTGGGGGGTAGGATTGGCAGTTGAGGGAAACTGCCAGGGGAAGGAGGGGCACACCGCATCAACAAGGGTACCTGCATAATGAACATTTGTATACCTAACCCTGAATTGTACCCCACATCTTTAAAATTAAAAAATTAAAAAACTATGGTTAGTCACCATTCTCTATTGTGTTGTTTTCACTGTGAATTGTTTGTTTAAGGTCAAATACAAATCAGATTAAATATAACCATATTTTGATATATTTGAACTCCTATATTAAAAATTGGAAGATACCTTTTTAAAAAGATCAAAAAATCAGCCGGGCGTGGTGGCACCCACCTGTGGTTCCAGCCACTTGGAGGGCTAAGGAGGAAGGATTGCCTGAGGCTGCGGTGGCTGTGAGCATGCCACTGCACTCCAGCCTGGACAACAGAGTGAGACTTTGACTCAAAAAAGAAAAAAGGATAGGACAGTGCTATCAGATCATATTAAACCTATTCCAGATTCTTGGGGATTTTACATCCATTAACTATAACTAAGCAGATAAAAAAATGATAAAAATATTTATGATCTCAAAATCTCACCATGACACAATATATGTATGTAACAAGTCTTCACATGTACCCCTTGAATCTAAAATAAAGTAAAAGTAATTTTATATATAAAACTAATATATTATATATTTAATCTATTTTTAAAATTTTTTGAGGCTTTAGGAAAACATCAGAATTTTACTTGAAATTTTTATATAGGAAAAATTCTCTAAAACATCTACAGCTTAATGAGGTATTGTCTTCTAGCTAAAGGTGGGGGAGATCTCATTCTTAAAATTCCTGCAATAAAACTTGGAGCTATAGTTATTATATTTGTATAAAAATACAGTAGTATGCTTCCACTCTCAAGAAGGTAGGACTTGAGTGTAGTTTTGTTGTTGTTATGGTTCTTATTTGTCTAGATAGTAGCAGGATGGATTTTAGTTGAAATATTCATACCCTCTTACCTGGTCCACTTTGTCGAACTTGAAGAAGGCTGGCTGAGGATTAGTACAGCTGAGGCCATGGAACCAAGGAAGTGAATGGCCCATGCCATCAGCATCAAACAGTAGGATTGTGAGCATCCTATTCTCAGAATGGACCCACTACAAATAGCTGTGAATTACATTTTTTTTTTTTTTTTTTTTGAGTTGGAGTCTCGCTCTGTCGCCCAGACTGGGGTGTAGTGGCCGCGCCCGGCCACCGCAACCTCAACCTGCTGGGCTCTAGCGATCCTTCTGCCTCAGCCTTCCAAGTAGCCGGAATTACAGGCACGTGCTACCACGCCCGGCTGATTTTTGACTTATTGTAGAGATGAGGTCTCGCTGCCCAGGCGGGTCTCGAACCCGCGGGCTCAGGCAGTCCACTCACCTCAGCCTCCCAAAGGCATGGGATTACAGGCTGAGCCACTGAGCCCGGCTGTGCACTGTTGTTAGGTATTCTGTTCTGATTTTCTTTGTGGAGGGTAAATGTCTATTTAGCGTCTGTGTTAACAGAAAGAGGTTAAGATTGGATGGTAAGGGGAAAAAAAAGATTGAATGAATGCTCAGTGTGGTAGACATGGACCAACCCAAGAGGTTAACAGATACCAAATAGATTCATTTTTAAACCCAAGCTAAGCCAAAACTTAAAAAAATAATATTCTCAGTTAGAAATACTTTGTGAGCTATGGTGAGCTAACTTCAACAATAGCATTTACTAGTATCTTAAATGTCCTTACATCAGTCATGATTGATTAGTGTAATGAGGTAATTACACCAATGACGTGGAAGCACCAGGATATTATCTGAAGGAAGTAATAATTATATTGGAAAGGATTTAAGAAATAACTCTACCAGAAATCATGTCATTAAATTTACTTTAAAAATGTTGAAGCTGGGTGATAATTGGAGGCTCATTATTCTGTTCTCTTTACACTTGTGTATATTTGAAAATTTCCATTGAAAGAAGTGATAAATGGTGGGGCTTGGCGACTCATGCCTTTAATCCCAGCACTTTGGGTGGCCGAAGCTGAAGGATCACTTGAGAACAGAAGTTCGAGATCAGCCTGAACAACATATTGAGCCCTCATCTTTATTAAAAAAAAAAAGTTTAAATGAGCCAGGCCTGGTGGCTTGTGTCTGTAGTCCCAGCTACTCAGGAACACCATATCTTTAAAAAAAAAAAAAAAAGTGTGTGTAGGGGGCGGGGTATAAATAAACAAATGAATAAAAGGATGAAGAAACCTAAATCACTTCTTTATTTCTCTAGAAGAAAAATTATGATTTTAAAAGAGGGATTATAGAAAAAGTGAATAATACTACAATGTGTATAACTGGCCTTTACCACAAACTGAAGTCATATTTTTCCATTAATTTTTGTATGTACTATATGTGTGGGCTGTGATGTTTATAATATACGTGGTAAAAAAAATAATATATGTGGTAAATTTGGGTAAAATGTTGCTGGAAGTGTATATATCAATATAAATGCAGATATTCATTCTGAAAATGACCAGTGACCAATGTCATGAAACTGATAGAGGGCAGCATGGTCTTGTCATTCTAGCAACAAATACCGAGAAATGGGCTACGGTCCCAGTTTTGCTAATTAAAGAAGTAGATCAATTCAGCCATTATTTAAGTGATACTCATTATGAGTTTTGACACCCAACTGGGACTGTGTGGCATAATGGCTGGAATCCTGACTTGGTCTTTATTTTTTTTGAGTTGGAGTCTCACTCTGTTGCCCAGGCTGGAGTGCAGTGGCACACTCATGGCCACTCCAGCATTGACCAGCTGGGCTCCAGCGATCTTCCACCTCAGCCTTCCAAGTAGCTGGAACTACAGGCACATGCTACCACGCCCGGATAATTTTTTATTTATTGTAGAGACAAGGTCTCGCCAAGTTGCCCAGGCTAGTCTCAATCCCATGGGCTCAGGCAATCCACTTGCCTCAGCCTCCCAAAGTGCTAGGATTACAGGCTGAGCCACCAAGCCTGGCCCTGACTTGGTCATTTATCAGCTATATGATCTTGGGCAAATTAACTGAAACTTACTAAGCCAGGCTCAGTTTCCTGTTCTGAAAATAGTAATAATAGTAATACCTAACTCAGAGAGTTGCTATAAGGATAAAATGAGATACAGGAGCTAGAATGAGATACAGTTGATTAAGTATCTAGAACAGTATCCCCCATGCAGTTTGTGCAGTAAATAGTACTGCTGTTATTACTATCTGCTCCACTGAGTATGATAATACTCTCCTCAAAGTGGTAAGTAGACTAGAAATAGTCACAGTGGTTAGCAGGATATAGTGATAGAAATATTTTTCCTTTGTACTAGGCATTCTAAGATAGACGTATACAAGAAAACCTAGCTCTTGACTTGGGCCGCATTATTTGGACACAGCTTCCTTGGGCAGCCTGTCTGTCAGGCTTCTTTATGTTTGGGAACCTAACACCCAAGATTCCAACAGCTTCCTGGGGCTGGCATCTTGAGGAATCAGCCAGGTGGGAAGCCAGCCTGCTGAAGCCTGTCCCACCCTCTCCACCGCTGGGCTGCTCTTCTAGGTGCTCTCATTTCCAGCTGATCTGATTCCAGACCTACCTCTTACTCCATGACAATTGCCCAGAGCTCCCAAAGTCAGACGCTGGCACCCCCATCTTACCCTTCAGATCAGCCTATCCCATGCATGCCAACGCCTGTCTGAAGTTCAGTCACTTTTCCTAGGACTGGATGTTAAGACTTCTAGTCTTTTTGACTCAGAAGACACCTTTGATTGCTTTCCCACTGCTGCCTTCTCCCAGGGTCAATGTCCCACCCGCCCCAACCTATCCTAGCATGCTGCATGTCAAGTGTGAGTGTCTAGCATATAGAGGATATTCAATAAATGGTGTTTATGTTAATGACAGGGCTGGGAGGATACAGCCATAAGGGGCATGGGTGTAGTTATGGAAATCAACTCATCAGAATGTACATTAGCACAAGGGCTGGGAAACAGTCCTGAAGGCCCCCTACAGTGCCAGATATTAACACTTTATTATTATTATTATTATTACCATCATTTTGAGTCAGGGTGTCACTCTGTCACCCAGGCTAGGGTGCAGTGATATGATCGTGGCAATCACTGTTCACGGAAGCCTAGGCCTCCTAGACTCAGGCAATCCTTTCACCTCAGCATCCCCAGTAGCTGGGACTGCAAGTACACACCACCACGCCTGGCTAATTTTTTAACTTTTTATAGAGTTGAGGTTTTGCTATGTCGCCCAGGCTGGTCTCAAACTCCTGAGCACGAGCAATCTTCTTGCCTCAGCCTCCCAAAGTGCTGGGATTCCGGGTGTGATCCACTGTGCTCCGCCTGATATTAACTCTTTAGTGTGTGTTTCTTGGGGATCCCCAGAGAGGGTCTGAGCAGCAATGGGACACTTTTGGGATCAGGGAGGAGACTATTCGCCAACCAGCATGAGAGAGACTATTTCAAGACAGCAATCTGGGTGCTAGGGAGGCGCGTTGCTTCTGCGGTGACTGTTGTTTCTAGGTCTTTTCAGTAGACAGAACTTGGAAATGTGTAAGATAAGATAGCTTGTAAATTCATGCTGACACTTCTCATTCAAATTCGGGACTGGGCATTTTTACTTAACCCTCTTCTATATCACATTTGTGTCTTCTTTTACACCAAGAATACTGATTCTCAGAGAATGACAGAATGATAGAATGATAGAATTAGGATATCACATAGTTGCAATACTAACAGCAACACTAACAGTATCACCAACCAATATGATTACCAAGAACAGCTAACATGCTTTGCCTATGCTGTCTACATCCCCCTCCCATTTAAAAGTCTCTTCTGACCATGCTCAGTGACTCAGTCTATAATCCCAGCACTTTGTGAGGTGAGTGGATTGCCTGAGCCTGGGGGTTCAAAACCAACCAACCCGGGCAAATTAGTGAGATCTCGTCTCTACAATAAAATTTTTTTTTTTAAAGTGTCATCTCTAACTTCACTGTTAGCATATATAGCCATTAATGCTAGACTCTCAACTCTCATTTGTCTTGGTTCTGAAAGTAACTGTATATTTAATGCTCACCACGTGTCCTTATGTTGATGTCTTTCTGGTCATTTGGACTGCCTGAAGCTCATTCCTCCAATACAATTGATTTGCGCTCTTTATATTTAAGTCAGTTTTGCTGGATATAAAATCCTTGGCTTTACTCTCAGGCAGCCTTTCTATAGGCAGAGACAAAGTGTCTGTCAGTGGCTCCAGAATTATACTCGTCTAACTTAATGACCCAGAAGAGAGTTTTTCTTTCTAAATAATTCCAACAGGTTTGGGGATTTGCTCTGATTTGAACTCTCTTGAGTCATGTTCTCAGCTCAGAGCCAACCTCTGTTACAAGGTGGATGGAATGCAAAGATGAGATAGGCATGAACTGCACACTCATCCTGGATCTAAGGGGTGGGATAGCCCCACCCAAGCCAAATGACAGAGAGTGGGAAGGATGGATTCCCAGAGGACTATAAGCAGACTGTTAGCGGAAGAGGTAGGGATTAAGGGTAGATGTGCAAAAACAATGGATCGATGTTCGCTACAGTACTGCATGGTTAGATTTTCCCCAAGTTATTCTTTAATTGTTTCAGGGATGTAACTTTCATCTCTTCAACTAGAAATGAAACTCTCTTAAAGGCCTACTTCTGTAACTCTAACAAGAATACCCAACACGAGGCCAGGTATTTACTCAGTTGGGTAACACTACCACAATACCCCACTATTTAGATGAATCTTATCTAACAAGGAATATGTCCTGGCCAGATGTATTGTCATGACCAGTTGGTAGAATTAATATTTAACTGAAAAGACATTTGAACCTCTCATTTGACAACAAACGTGTGAAACAAAGAGACTAACAAATAGAAAAACAAAGTAAGAGAAGCCTCTGACCTTTTGAAATATAATCCAAAACAGAATTTCTTTAAATGCTGCAAATGGAACCCTCTCATGCTAGAATTGATTAAAATTATAGACTTGATTAAAATTATAAATTAAATCTAGATGAAATTCAATTTCTAGCAGCAGAAGAAAAGATGTTGCATGTCAATATCAAATGCAACAGATAAATTTGGTGAAAGAAGCTTTTGAAGTCAGAGGCTTAAAAAGTCAAATTTCTGAGCCCAGGAGTTTGAGACCAGCCTAAGCAGCATAGCAAGACTTCATCTCCACACACACACACAAAATTTTTTAAATTAGCCAGCCATGGTGACACGCACTTGTAGTCCCAGCTACTCAGCAGACTGAAGCAGAAGGATCACCTGAGCCAAGAGGTCGAGGCTACTGCACTTAGACTGGACAACAGAGTGAGATCCCAACTCAAAATAAGAAGAAGAATAAACTTTTATGGACTGGTCCCAACTGGGTACAGATATAGTAGGTGGTAGAAATCAAGTAGCAATTCCTCCACTAAAGTGGGAAGGAGGTGTGACTTCTGCAGACAAAATATTTAGCTAACAGGATACAAACTAAGTTTTAAAATTCTAGTGTTTGTAACAGGCATTTTCTTTTCTGGTTTCCCATGTTACTTGAGTTTGATCTATGGAATGATTGAAGCTTGGCTTTGTCCAGTGATTTCCACTGCATATCTTTTATCAGCAGTGGGAGCAGTTACATTAAAATTTAGAAACCTGGCCAGGCATGGTGGCTCACGCTTATAATCCCAACACTTTGGAAGGCCGAGGTGAGAGGACTGCCTGAGCCCATGGGTTTGAGACCAGCATGGGCAACTTGGTGAGACCTCATCTCTTAAACAAACAAACAAACAAACAAATAAATAAATAAAGCCAAGTGTGGTGGTGCATGCCTGTAGTTCTAGCTACTTGTAAGGTTGAGGTGGAAGGATCACCTGAGCCCAGCAGGTCAAGGCTGTGGTGGCTGTGAGTGAGCCACTGCACTCCAGCCTGGGTGACAGAAGGAGATTCCAACTAAAAAAAAAAAATCACTTGTTTTGCCTGGCATGGTGGCTCACGCCTATAATCCCAGCACTTTGGGAGGCAGAGGCAAGAGGATTGCCTGAGTCTACGGGTTCGAGACAGCCTGGGCAACTTGGTGAAACCTCATCTCTACAATAAATAAACTTAGCTGGTTGTGGTGGTGCATACCTGTAGTTCTAGCTACTTGGAAGGCTGAGACAGAAGGATCACCTGAGCCCAGCAGGCTGAGGCTGTGGTGGCCGTGAGTGTGCCACTGCACTCCAGCCTGGGTGACAGAGTGAGACTCCAACTCAAAAAAAAAAAATTAGAAATTTTAAAAAAATCTCCCAATACAATTTAACTGTATTGATATCTACCTTTATAACTATTTTGGATACAAGAGGTATACTTATAAAATAATTAATGTAGCACAAGAAAAAGTGATCTAAGATTACTTCTGAAAAACAATGACCAAATTAAACAAGTTCATTATCTCTTGTATTCTGTCAGTAAAAGCTAAATACTGATTGTTTTTCTCTACATATTTTATATTCATACCACTCATTTAAAGCAATCAGATAACTGGATTTCTTAATTTTGAAGTACAGTAGACTGTTAAGGGAACGTGATAACTCCACAAATTCATATGATATGTCTGTCTCCCGAAAACCCAGTTAATTATTCTAGATTTTTTCTTTCTTTCTTTTTTTTTTTTTTTTGGTGACAGGGTCTTTGTTACCCAGGATGGAGTGCAATGGTATAATTATAGCTCACTGCAACATCAAACTCCTGGGCTCAAGCAATCCTCCCGCCTCAACCTCCCAAGTAGCTAAGACTACAGATACACACCACCATGCCTGGTTAATTTCGAAAAACATGTTTTGTAGCTATGGGGTCTCACTATTTTGCCAAAGCTGGCCTCAAGCTCCTTGGGCTCAAGTAATTCTCCCGCCTAGACCTCCAAAGGTACTGGGATTACAGGCTTGAGCCCCTGTGCCTGGCCTTAGAGTTTAAATTATAAGCCACTTTCAGTCTTTTCATTGCAAGTTCAGGTCAAATAGGAATTTGTTAGAATGTAAGAAGATGTAGTAATTCATATACATATATATGCCAATTTCAAAATTCCAGATCTTGTTGGAGCAAAAAAAATACCGAAAAATAATTATGACTTTATAAAAGTGTTCCAGAATTTATGATTATTATGATTTTTGCTCTACGCCAGTTAGTCTTATATTTGAGTCCTTCACATACAAATATACCACATCTTCAAACTTTTCCCCCATTTCTCAGAAATCTAAGAATTCCGTGTATATGTTACAGCTTGTTTCTGGATTTTCTGACTTTTCATTTTTTGCATAATGCTTTAGTTCCCATGATTCTCTAGCAGTTGAGGGTCACTAAACTTTTCTTCCCTGATCAATATAGAGAAGCTTTTTCATTTAGCAGGAACATGGAAAATTAGGCTTTCATTAGGCAGAGCATGGAAATGCATTATGTTCAGTAAGTGCTCGATTCCGTCAATTAGATACTTTGAAAGACAATTGCCTTGCATGGTAGTCCGTGGTCCACTTGGAAAGTATGACAATTCCTATCATTACCATCGTAGAAATATCTCCTGCTAAATTTCTCAGATCAAATGACTCATCACTCTCCACAACAGCTATTTCAAACTTTAACTTCTCAGATCTTGACCACCCCCTCTTACTCTCTCACTGGCAACAGCTAACCTCACCTCCCACATTATAGAGGAAACAGAAGCCCGTCTTCTTCATATATAACATAAAAGCTTACCTTTCTTCCTTCCTGATGCTACAATACAGAACTCATTCTGATGGCTCTTCAATGTTAATCCTTACTTCCTGACTTAGATTTCATTCCCTTTCTCCTCCTCAGGAACATTACATTATTAAGTATCCTTCTCTGCTCTTGTATATCAATGTCCCACCCTCCTCAACCTTGATTAGATCCCTTTCATCAAGCTCTAAATACATTCAAGTCATTCCCAATTTTAAAAAAGTCATTCAATCCCACAACCCTCTGCAACTATTATCTCATCTCTCTCTTTCCCTTTATAGACACATTTTTTTTTTTAGACAGCATCTCGCTCTGTTGTCCAGGCTGGTGTCCATGATCATAGCTCACTGCAGCCTTAAACTCCTGGGCTCAAGCAATCCTCCTGTCTCAGCCTCCTGAGTAGCTGGTACTACAGGCAAACACCACCACGCCCAGCTAAGTTTTTACACTTTTTGTAGAGACGAGGTCTCTCTATATTGCCCAGGCTGGTCTCGAACTTCTAGTCTCAAGTGATCCTCCCACCTCGGCCTCCCAAAGTGCTGGAATTATAGCTGTGAACCACCATGCTCGGTCCCAGGCACACTTTTTGAATGAGTGATGTGTACTTGCAGTGTAGATGCTATAGTTGCCTTCCCTGTAACTAACTCTCCTTCTTCCTAACAGAAACTGAGTTTTGTGGGGAGCAGCAATGAATCCAGCTAAAGAGCCACATTTCCCAACCTCCCCTGCGGCTAGGAATGGACATAGTTCTGGCGAATGATGTATAAGCTGAAGTCAACTGGGAATTGGTAGCAAATTTTTGCTTTCTTGATAAAGGCATTAGACCTCTTCCCTTGATGTTTTCTTCTTCCTCTCTGAAACACTGATATGAGAGTGAATAGCCTTCTTGCAATTACGATGAAAAAAAAAAAAGCCACAAACTGAGGACTGAAGGATTCTAGGACATCGATGGCATCACAGAGCCACTGCATCCCCTGACATTCTTGCTATTTGAGCGAAATAACCCTGTATAGCTAAGCTACTGTCATCAGATTCCATTACATGCGGCCAAGTGTAATTCCTAATCAACACTTTCTCCCTCTGTTTCCTCAGCTTCCACTCACTCTCAAACCATTCTATCCTGGCTTCTGGCCCATCATTCCACTGAGCTCACCAATGACCTACATGTTGTGAAATCCAGGAGACATTTTTCAGTTCTCATGTTACTTAACCTCTCGATAGCATTTGACTCTTGTCCATGTCCTTCTTGTTGAAACCCTCGCTTCCCATGGCTCCCAAGACCAGTCTTATCTGGGCTTGCTCCTTCACTTTCTACTGCTCCCCCTCCGTCTTCTCCATAGGTTCATCTTCCTCTTCTAGCCACAGTAACCATCTTGCAGCCTCTGGGACATGCTTTGCTCCATGGGCTTTGCTCCATGACACATGCTGTTCCCCCTGTCTGGAGTGCTGTCTTCTCCCTCCCTCTACCTAGCTAACTCTTCATCATCCTTCAGTTCTCCATCCATTCCTTTAATTCCTCAGAAAAGTCTCCCTTCACCATCTCGTGAGACCACATTTCCTTATTCTTATATTCCTTTATAGCTCTTAGCACAGTTACACTTCACCTTCTTTAGTGTGGCTAAGTTGTCTCTTCCCTCAGACAATAAACTCCATGACTTTACATGATTTTTGCCTTCATTATATTTTCCCAAACCCGACATAATGCCCAACACATAATACATGCTCGATAATTATTTCTTGAATGAGTAAATGAATGAATGTTTAATTATATAGTGATTTCTTTCCTTATTTATTGTCTGTCTTCTTCCAGCTTCATGAGAGCAGGAAGCATACCTTTATCCACTATTATATATGCAGTTTCCAACACATAGTGCATGGCACACAGTAGGAAACATAATACATCTATTTCTAAATGAATAAAATAATAAATGAATGAGTATGGTTCCAAAGGACACATTCCAGTATTTCTACCCTGTTAGTCAGTATTTGGAATATATTTTTTTACTATCTTTTGATATGGTTTCTGGTTACAATGGAGCATCAAATACTTTTATTGAGTCTTCTGGAAGACTCTCTGTCCCATGAATTCTTAGCCTTTGACGTACCTGAGATGTTCAATAAAGTTGATGAGAAATGTCACTTATGCAACTGTGACAACCCTGAGTATACCCTCTCTGGCTCCTGCCCCTCGTCCAAGGTCAAACTCCTGTCTTTTCTCTTCTCTCTCTCTGTCTCTTTCTCTCTCTCTCTTTTTTTTTTTTTTTAAGACAGGATCTTGCTCTGTTGTCTAGGCTGGAGTGCAGTGGCACAATTAGCTCATTGCTGCCCCAAACTTCTGGGTTCAAGCAATTCTCTTGCCTCAGCCTCCCAAATAGTTGGGACTACAGGCATGTGTCACCACATCCAGCTAATATTTTTATTTTTTGTAGAGACAGGGTCTCAATATGTTGCTCAAGCTTGTCTCAAACTCCTGGCCTCAAACAACCCTCTCATCCTGGTCTCATAAAGCACAGAGATTACAAGCACGAGCCACCGCACACAGCCCTGTCTTTTTTCCTTGACAAACCTTCCTTGACTGCCCATTCAACCTATTTATATATGTCTATATAAATGTGGGGATATATCCTTTCTCCCTAACAGCCTGGAAAGGGTGGAACAAGTATCATACATTGTTGTATCCTCAGGGTCTACTACAGAATATTCTAAGCATAATGTTTGCTGCTGCCAATGCTTGCTTTCTTTTCAGGTAATAAGATTTACCAAGCATTTATTATGTGCTAGGCACCATACTACACTCAGTAGGTGCCACTATTGTTTCTTCCCCACAGATGAGAGTCTACTTAACTTGCACAAGTCTTGCAGTTAGTGAGTAGTGGACCCCAGACCCAAAACCCAGATTCCAGAGCTGAGGCTCTTAACCACCAGACTATTCTGTCCCTCATCAATATTCATTTTTATTCTCTGAACTCCAAGTAACTGCATTTGTTCCTGACTAACTTTGAGGGTACCAGGTGCCCAGCTTTGCTCACAACTAGTCAGGGGCATTTCACAATGTTCTCAAATGAAATTGTAAGTCTGCGTATAATTAAGAAAGAAATCATTTTGGAAACAGCAGGAAGGAGTGATGTATAGTGATGCACTTTGACGTTGGGATGTGCATTTAAACACACAGCTCAGGGCTATAAAAAGCCACTACACTAAGATTGCAGAAGCATTAAAAATCAAATTGCCTTATACATTTTTTAGAGAACTGTAAATGACATCCTATCATTTCTGGGAAAATCTTTCCCTAAAGCTCCCATCCTCTTGGTCACCAAGATGAATGAGTTGACAACATTCCTTTTCATCTCACCATTCTCTACCCCAGTGGGTCAAAAGGAAACTATCTTATTTTGAGATTTAAGCTTTTTAAGCAGGAAAAGGCATTTCATGTTGGTATGATAGTAGAAAGCATTTAGTTGCATTTCAGTTTCATGATGCAAGATTATTATTAAGTTTTAGTCCTCTCATTTAAGGTCATTAATATCCTCCCTGTCAAGGAAAAAAAAGTGCTTTACGAAATCTTGACTATTGATATTTTAACCAGCTTACCCTTTTGTTTTTTGAGTGAAATGCACTATGTCATGGACCACTGAGCTTCCTCGAAAGTTCTGGAGATTCTAACAGCTAGAGTAAAGTCCAGGCCAAGATAACTCAGAGACACAAACCTGTAGCAAAGTGGAATTTCTTCAAATAAGGCATCAGGGGAAGCAACAGATAAGAGCATTAGGGAACTGGAGATACCCCTTTTTTATTCTCTGAGTTAGAATCATGCAGGCAGTAGCTTTAACTAACTAAATTTACTTGCAAGTTCTCCGAAGGAAACGATCATATTGCACCAGGGTCCCTTTTCATAACATATTGCTTTGCAAACAATTTCCTAGGCTCATGTAAAATACTGAATTCTTAACCTCAATACAAGTATAAAAATGGCAGCATATCCATTACATATCCCAACTACAAAAAACATGAGTTTAACTATTCACTGAAAATGGAAACTTCAATCATATTTATGATTTATTGGAGCCTACAATCTTCATTTTGAAAGACTTAAGGCCTCAAGGAGGTATTTATCCAAAATTAGCATCTAGTACTTGGGATATCCCTGTTTTGGCAGCATCTGTACCAGATCTGGTTACAGTTAATAAATTTAATGCTGGAGTCACTGACCTCAGGAAGACAGGTGTCCTTCCCAACAGCAGGTCCACATTCTGGGCAAATGAGAAGTGTGCTTGATCTAATTACCTTGAGGCCTGGTCTGTTTACTAGGGTATCTGGCAAAACAAAGAATGGAATTTTCATCTCTTCCCCAAACAAGTTGTTCTGTAATTAATTGAGCATTACATTTTCTAAAAGAAATGTTTGCTTGCCTGAATACAACACATTATCATTCGTTGACTTACTTATTAATGAATTCAAAATGTATTGAATACCTACTATGTGCCGAGAACTTGGCAGCCATGGAGATACAAATATTAATGATAAGGAGTCTCTTTCATTAATAAACTCAACATAGTAGCCCAATAATTGTCTAAAGGACTCAGAATGGATCTTCTGTCTACATTTTATCTTTCCAGTTCAATCATAGAAGCCCCTTTCGGGGCTTACATCCTCGTTCATTCATTTAGGAAAACTCTGCTGGGTTCCCAAAACAGAGTTAGACATTGGAATTACAAAGCTGAGGAGAATACAATCTTCATCACCAGGAGCTTTTAGCATTGTAGGGAGGAGGTGAGTGAGGCAGACAGGACAGGATTGTGGCAGACATTGTAAGCCAGGCTCATCAAGGATTATGAGTTTTATCCTATGGCAGTGAGGAACTATTAGACAATCTGAGGAAGAGAGATTCAATTTGACAATGATAATGAAGATAGATGATAAGGAAGTACAGCTGGAGGGAAGGAGACCAGAAGAGAGGAAATGTCAAATTCCAAAGCTATTGAAGAAATAAAATAACAAGATTTAGTAACAAGTTAAATGTGAAGACAGAGGGAAGAGTCTAAAGTCTAGGATGACTTCCAAGATTCTGGTATGGATGACATTAGCAGAAGGAGAAGGAGGGATAGGTTAGTGGAAAAAATGAGTTCAAATTTGACCATATTTTTTTGCAGCTGTCTTTGGAACATCTGGGTGTCAACATCAAGTTTTCTGTTTGAAATGTCTGCCTGAAACTCATGAAAGAGGAGACGGTAGCTGAAACACGATTGTGAATATCATTGCCAGTTCTGTAGCCAGCCCATAATACTCCCTGGTCCCAAATCCCTTGTACTCCAGCATTCATTTTTCCTTTGTTATTATTCCTTTAATGTATTATCATCAATACGTTCCTTCTTTGGCCAACTAACACATAGGAAACTCCTATATCATATTCTGGGGAAGGTGAAAGAAGCTGGGTGTTCACAGATGAATAAACTTTGCTTTCCTACCCAAAAAGAACTCATAACCTGGCTGTTTATTATAAATTGACTAATTCTCTAATTCCCTGTGTGGCTAAGTCTTATGTCTCTAAGAAGAGGATAAACATTCAAAATAAAGGACATTCTTCTCTTAGGCTTTTAAATAGCTTTGGGGGAAGAGCTTCTAACTAGAAGACAGTCCTCGGCTTATGGTGACTTGACTTATGATTTTCTGACTTTACAGTGGTGCAATAATGGTCTGCATTCAGTAGAAACCACACTTCAGATGCTGAATTTTGGCCTTTTACCAGGCTAGCGATTTGCAGTAGAATATTCTGTCAATGCTGGCCAGCACCAGGGAGTCACAAGTCTCAGCCAGCCACGTGCACGAGGGAAGACAACCGCTGCTCTACCGTGTAGTCTGTTGCCAGATGATTTTGCTTATGTAAGTGTCCTGGGCACGTTTCAGGTAGGCTGGGATAACCTACGATGTTCAATGGGTGAGGTGTCTTAAGTACATCTTCAACTACGATGGGATTATCGGGGATATAATCTCATCATAAACTGAGGGGCATCTGTATTAACTTTTTATCATAACAGACTTAGAAATTAGCCGGGCTCGGTGGCTCAGCCTGTAATCCCGCACCTTTGGGAGGCTGAGGTGAGTGGATTGCCTGAGCCCGTGGGTTCGAGACCCGCCTGGGCAGCGAGACCTCATCTCTACAATAAATCAAAAAATCAGCTGGGCGTGGCAGCGCATGCCTGTAGTTCCAGCTACCGGGAAGGCTGAGGTGGAAGGATCACCGGAGCCCAGCAGGTCGAGGCTGCGGTGGCCGGGAGCTGCCACCGCACTCCAGTCTGGGTGACAGAGTGAGACTCCAACTCAAAAAAAACCCAAAAAACTTAGAAATTACATTAAAAATATGATGACATGGATACTCAGTTTCAAAACACTGTCTAAAGATAATCACTATATTGATTGTGAAATAATCATTTTCTAACTATAAAAATATGCTTTTATTACAGATTTGGTAAAATTGGTCATAATAAACATGTTTTTGTGCCACTTTCTTTTCATCGACTAATGCTGCAGCATGAACATACTCTCATGCCATTAAATGTAGATTTTCATGATTTTTAGACTATTTCATTATATTCCATTGTATGGCACATCATAATTTATGCTGTTGGGTTCTACACTAATGGAAATTTAGGTTGTCTGCAAATGTTCACTACCATAAATAGTGTAATGATGAACATCTTTGTACTCAAGACTTTATACATAGTCTATATAGACTTTTCCATAGAATGAATTCCTAGAAATTGGTTTCTATGTTTCTAAGGCTTTCTGGGTATATCACCAAATTGCTCTTTGAGTATGAGACTATCTCCACCTAGGGTTTGAGTTTCAAAATACTAATTAAGGTTCTTTATTAAGGTTATTTAGAGGCCAAAGGCAGAGACCTGTGACTTTTTAAAAAATTGAAATCTAGAATACATACATAGAAGTTCACAAATCAAAAATGAGCTTGACAAAAATTTATAAAATGCACGTATACTGTATGTCTATATGCATAATATGTAAGCATAATATGTATGCATATTAAAATGCATACACATGAAACTCAAATTAAGAAATAGACCATTACAAAAACCCCAGAAGCCCTCTTCTGCCTCCTTTCAGTCACTACACATTGTGGCCATTTTCTTCCCAGGAAGCTCCTAGCTGGTGACTGGGCACAGCGTAGGTACAAGGGCCTGGGCATTTCTGCCCAACATGAGTCCTCTCTAGCATTTTCTCAGACCTACACCCCAGTCTGAGGCTCTTCTACTCCTCCTTCTTTCTGCTCTCCTTTTACACATGGGTCAGACTGGCACATGGCCTAAAGGGTTTCCCTGACTACTCCCAATTATTTCTCCTTTTGCCCTTTAACAGGTATTGTCTACAACAAATCTCTTGTACTTCTAATTTGGCCTTGATGTCTGCTTCCCATAGGACTAAATCAACACAGTTGATTAAGACAGCAGTCTGAAACAAGTGCAGTTTGGGGACTGGACCACATGCCTCCTGGCTGGCAAGGAGAATCCCGTTTCAAGAGATTTGTGGGCAGGGATAGTCCCAGTCACAAGGGCTAGCCCAGCCGCTAAAAATATCACCAGTTGTGATCCCAGTGGAGAATATGCTGGCTGGCGATATGAGTTGAACCTTTAAAAAGCATAGGGGTCAAGGGGAAGGGGAGACAACACACACACGGACCGTGGTTAAAAAGTTGCCCTGACATTCTACAGAGGGATCATTGCAAACAACACAGTTAAAAAATAGTTAAGACTAAGTGTGAGATGAGATGCAGAGGGGTGAAGAGTCAGCACAACGAAGAAACAAACTCTGGATCTGATAGGGTCAAAGAACCCACCACATGGTTGAATAAATACTCTGTTATGCACTGGTTGAAAAAACCTGGGGTCCTGAAACACGAGATGGGAAAATCTGGGCGGGACCCTCAAAGATGGCATCTCTGTAAACTTCCCTGTACCTCCAGAATCTGCAAGGGTGGTCTAGCCCTCCTTGTACAGGAAGACAATGCAGAGACCACTCTCCACGTAGACAACAGGTACCCCCCCTCAGAAGTTATGCCCACCTCCTTTCCTCGCTGCCAAGATGATAATTCAGGCTGATCTTGGCATAACTTGACTGGGGGAATGCTGAGCCTGATGAGGGCGCTAGCACCCCTCCCTCAGCTCACACCTATGGCTCTAGGGAACTACAGGTATGGACAGCTGAAGGAGAAAGAAAAAGCTCACGCTTGCTTTACAGATGGGTTAGCTCGATATATGGCTGCAGATTTTGTCATTGGAACTGGCACAATGGGCACATGAATGGAGTGGCCACACTGAAAGAGACAGGCTCCAACTTATCAGACCTGACCTCGCTATCACTGCCTCCAAATATCCAACGTAGCAGCAACAGGGACCAATGCTCAGCCACTGATGTGGCTCTGTTCCTTGAGGAGATCCCACCAATAACGATTAATTGGGCCCCTTCTCTCCTGGAAGAGGCAGAGTTTCATCCTCAGATGAATAGACCTTTATTTGAATATGCCTTTTCTTTTCCTGTCCTCAGAGCTGCAGCCATTATCACCATCCAGGGGTTCACAAGAGTGCTTGATCCATAAGCATGGAATCTTGCACAACACAGCATCTGACCAGGGGACACAGTTGCTATGGTCTGAATGTTTGTGTTCCCCCCAAATTCATATCCTAACCCCTCAAGGCAATGACATGAGCAGGTGGGGCTTTGGAGCGGTGATTAGGTCCTAATGAATTAGGGCCTAATCTTAATCCATTAGGATTAGTGCCCTTAAGGATGAGATTAGTGCCCTTATAAAAGAGGCCTGAGAGAGATTGTTTCTCTCTTCCACCGCGTGAAGACACAGCTAGGAGGCACCATCTATGAGAAATAGGCCCTCACTAGACACCGAATCTGCTGGGGCCTTGATCTTGGACATCCAAGTCTCCACAACTGTGAGAAATAAATATCTGTTGTTTATAAACTACCCAGTCTGTGGTGTTTTTTTATAGCAGCCTGAACTAAGACACCAGTTCTGAACAAGGGAGGTGGAGGTACGGGGCCCTGACTCAGATTCACTACAGTGTTCAGAGCTGCCAACCTGATGGAGTAATAGAATGACCTGCTTGAGGGCACAATTGAAATGTCATCTTGGAAGCAGGACTCTTGAGGGTAGGACACACCTCCAGGATGCAGTATATATGCACTGGATCAGAGATCGCTATATGGTGCTATGTCCCCAGCAGGAAGAAAATAAGTGCCTAGGAACCAAGAAGCAGAAGCAGGAGTGACTCCACTTCCTATCATGCCCAATGGCCCACTGGAGGATTTTGTTTCCACCCCTGCGACTCTGGACTCTGTATGGCTGAAGGGCCTGGTAAGGGAGTGCACTCTAACCAGTGGACACAGTGCACTACAAGCTATGGCTGCTACCCGGGCACTTTGGAAACCTTGTGTCCAGGAGCCAGCAGGCAGGAAGAGGAAAGGTCTCATCCCTTACCGGCAACTGGAGGCTCCAGGGACGCACTGGGGGCAGGGAGGAATAAGTAGGGAACACAAGAGCCCACTTGGGCGCCTCTTGGCACTCTTATTGTTGAATTGTGACTGGGAATGGACAAGTGCAGCAATGCCAGCTTGAGAAGGATATGGTAGCCAAAACTCAGACCCTCAGAATGGAAGAACTGCTCCCTGAATTTGTGCAAATAAGGAGACCCTGTAGCACAAGGGGTGGATTGCTGCAACCACAGACAGATGCGCTGTTCAGGTTTCCCTTCAAGAAATAATTTTCTTTTTTCTCTTTTTGGAGTCAGAGTCTCACTCTGTCGCCCAGGCTGGAGCGCGGTGGCATGATCATGGTTCACTGCAGCCTCAACCTCTTGGTCTCAGGCAATCCTTCCGCCTCAGCCTCCCAAGTAGCTGGAACTACAGGCGTGTACTACCATGTCTAGTTCATTTTTTAAATTTTTGGTAGAGACAAGGTCAAAATGCTAGGATTATAGGTATGAACCACTGCGACCAGCCTACTAGAAACATTTTAATGAAATATGTGGCTTGCATCATATTTCTGTTGAACCCTCTTGATTTAGAGGCAGAGTCCTGGCACTAAGATATTCCAGTTGGGGTGAGGGGTTGCAGGTGAAAGGTCTTTCCTCATCTTTCACTACTTTAGGCTTCTCCATTCTTCCTCTCTATCCTTACCCACCCCCCCATCCTTGAGGTTGATATTTACGTATACCTCTCCAGAGTGTTTCATTTTAAAAGAGCGCAAAGGTCGTGTGGATGTTCCACAAAAAGGAGTGACTCACTGCTGTGGGATTCCAGCCCCCATGAGGGAGGTATTTGGCCTTCTAGGAGTCTACAGGAGCCCATAGCATTCTTACTTCTTGGATTTCCAGTACTGTCCCAATTTATATATTCTGTCTCTTTAAGTGCTCATATTTGTCAAACTGTGAATCCCAGTTTAAGCTTCCAACATGTGCATTGATAGGAAATTATTAGCTCTGCTTATGTATAATACTGCTCTCCTTATTCCTAAAAATGGCCCTCCTGAAGAGTCGAAGGACACCTGCAGCTTGCTTATGCCACAAAACAGAGATGTCATCACTGAGTTGGCAACTAAAACACTCAAGATTGCAAATCTCCAAAGCCTCTGCTCTCTGGAGCCTCCATTATAAGGCCATATGGTATTCTTGATTCTAAAATAAAATAGCCTCAGTCTCTTTACATGTAAATTAGGGAAATTAATAGAGAGAAGGCAGACTCATAGTGTTGCTAGGAGGACTAAATGAATTCATATAAGTGCTTAGCCCATTGTCTAGAACATAATAAACCATCAACTCATTCTGTGTTACCTATTAATATAAAATAGGTGTAGGACACTTCTAAATGTGTGTTAGGACTTATTTGGTCACATGTGAGAGACAGCTGATTCCAATTAGAATGTTTATTGGCAGCATACCAGATTATCTTACCCGATAGAATAAAGGCTGAAACAATCAAACCCCAGGAGAGCTGGGCACAGCTGAACCTCAAAGCTTAGATGCTGCAGGCTCTCTTTGCCTCTCATCTCTGTGCTTCTGGGTATGTTGGTTTCATTCCTGTTTCCTCACATGGCCAAGAGTCTATCTCTTGTAACTTCTTCCATTGGAAAGACTCTCTTCTCAGTTATAGTTTAAAAAAAAAATCCAGGGAAAGACTATGGGTGGCCTAGCTTGGGTATCCATCCTTGTGCCAGTGCAACTCTAGCCATGGGAGGGAGTCAGCATATAAAACCATTTGAATTGCTCCTGTTTGAACCCCATGGTTGGGGTTGAATGTTTGGGTAGCAAGTTCCCAAATATAAAGGAAGGTGCTGGGCAGACCCTTGTCATTGGCCGGGGTCTATAGGGTAGGGGGCTGGGAGTTAGCATGGCCTTAGCTCAAATACCACAGCAGGTCCCAAAGGTGCTGCAGCTAGAGGCTGTCAGCGAACTGTTCTCCTTGTGGCAGATCATTAAATTCTCTTGAAGGGCCAGGCACAGTGGCTCACACCAGTAATCCCGGCACTTTAGGAGACCGAGGCAAGAGGATTGCTAGATCCCAGGAGTTTGAGACCAGCCTGGGCAACATAGCAAGAACTTGTCTCTACAAAAAAATCAAAAAGGGCAACCCGCTCAGTTCCCCTCCCACTATGGGAACTTTTCTGTCCTCTCAATAAATCTTGCTTTAAAAAAAAAAAAATACCCAGATGTGGTGGCACACTCCTGAAGTCCCAGCTACTTGGGAGGATGAGGTGGAAGGATTGTCTGAGTCCAGGAGATTGAGGTTGCAATAAACCACAAGTGTGTCACTGCACTCCAGTAGCCTGGGCAATGGAGTGAGACCCCCAACTCAAAAAAGAAGAAAAGAAAAAAGAAAAAAAAAAATGTTCCTAGTAGTCATATTAATTTTTTTTCTGAAAACCAGGTGAAATTAATACACTATTTAATATATCAAAAATTGTTGAGCTATTTTACATTCTTTTTTCATAAAAATTTTGAACACCAGCGTATTTTACACTTACAGCAAATCTGAATTCAGATGCTAAATTCTCATTATAAATAATTGATCTGTCTTTAGATTTCATAAAATTGAAAAAGTAATTTTATATAGCAAGTTCAAAATAAAAAATTTTCAGTAACTGAATCAAGTGCCAATTTTTTTAAAATTTAAATTTCAACTCACTAGAATGTACACAATTAAAAATTCAGTCATAGCCGGGCTCGGTGGCTCAGCCTGTAATCCCGCACCTTTGGGAGGCTGAGGTGAGTGGATTGCCTGAGCCCATGGGTTCGAGACCCGCCTGAGCAATTTGGCCAGACCTCATCTCTACAATAAGTCAAAAAATCAGCCGGGCGTGGTAGCGCATGCCTGTAATTCTGGCTACTCGGAAAGCTGAGGTGGAAGGATTGCCGGAGCCCAGCAGGTCGAGGCTGCGGTGGCTGGGAGTGGCCACTGCACTGCAGTCTGGGCAACAGAGTGAGACCCCAAATCCAAAAAAAAAAAAAAAATTTAGTCATTTCAAGTACTCAGTGGTCACAGATGGCTAGTGGTATCATGTCAGCCAGCACAGGTAGAGAACCTTCCATCAACACAGAAAGTGCTCTGGGACTGTGTGGTTCTGGATAGTTCCAGGCTTGCCTCTGCAGAATCGGTAGTTTATGTACACAGACAGTTTCCCCGACTTCCCAGAGGCCTTTCAATGCCTCTCCCTTGACTCCCAGAGGACTAAGACTTCTGAAGCCCCTGCCCACCCCAGCAGGTCAGTTAAGGGCCAGGGCTCTGGAGTCACAGAGATCCCAGTTTGACCTCAGCTCATCACTTACCAGCTATTTGACCTCCAACAGGTTCATTAACTCTTGAGCCTTCGCTTTCTCATTCATAAGTCAATGGTAATATCTTAAAGGACTGTTATGAGGAATACATGGGGAAATGAGCCCAGGCATTTAGCACAATGCCTGACACACAGAGAATGATGAATGGTCGGTATTATTAGACAAGAAACAAACTCCCTGTGTTTGCTTAAGTCTGTGCTTCCAGGCGGCGTCCAGGGCGCCGAGCCGCAGGCAGCCGGGCATGGACCCTCAGGCCACCGGGGCCCAGGCGCTGGGGGCCGCCGAGCGCACGGGAGGCGGCCCCCCCTGGCCTGGAGCTGGCTTTGCCACAGCGGACCACCCCGGCCAGGAGAGAGAGACTAAAAAGGCCACGGATCGACTAGCCAGTGGAGCGCAGAGCAGCCCTAACGACAGTCCCACCAAAGGTGAGGGCGCCCATGCTGGAGAGGAAGGTTTGGCTGTGGACGATGAGGGTTCCAATGGAGAGGTGCCTACCTGGGAGCTGTCAGAAGGGACAGACTGGCCATCTTTTTCATGAGAACTGGGACTTGGAGTTGGAGGCTAATCAAGGGAATCCATACGATGCTGACGACATCCAGGAGAGCATTTCTCAAGAGGTCAGACCCTGGGAGTGCTGTGCCCCACAAGGAGACATGATCTATGGCCCCAGCTGGCACCATCCACCTCCACTGATACCCCATTATTCCAAGATGGTCTCTGAAACTGGACAGCTTGATGATGCCGAAGAATGAGTGTGGTGCTTTCAGCCTCTGGGTGGGTGACCCCTCTGGGTCAAGGTCTCTTTTCCTGTCTTTGAGGTGAGATGTCATATCTGAGAAAATGTTCCCAGGGATCCCCGAGTCTGGGGTACACAGACTGATGTTAATATGGCCCTGCTGTACTCCCATTTCTGTTGTTGGTGTTGTTTTTAATGGGCTCCTCCTTGGAACGCATGTCTGTGTCAGGAGGAGTTGCGATCTTTATAAATAAAGGTAGAGGAAGGCCGGCTCGGCGGCTCAGCCTGTAATCCTGCACTTTGGGAGGCCGAGGTGAGTGGATTGCCTGAGCCCACGGGTTCGAGACCCACCCAGGCAACTTGGTGAGACCGCATCTCTACAATAAGTCAAAAATCAGCCGGGCGTGGTAGCGCGTGCCTGTAGTTCCAGCTATTTGGAAGGCTGAGGCGGACGGATCGCGGAAGCCCAGCAGGTCGAGGCTGCGGTGGCCGGGAGCGGCCACTGCACTCCAGTCTGGGTGACAGAGTGAGACTCCAACTCAAAAAAGAAAAAAAAAAAAGGTAGAGGAAAAAAAAGTATATGCTTCCACAGCATATGCCTGCCAACCATGGCAGATTATTCCCTGGTGTTCTCAAACAGGGCTCGGGACTCGGCGGAACGGGGTGGAATGAAAAGGGCCCGGTGTTCAGCGCTGGTGTCTCTCCTTGAGCCGTGGGACTGGTTCCTCTGTGGGGCATTTTTGCTGCTGCTGTCTCTGGCTCTTCCCTCCCTGCTTATCAGTTCACTTGGCTTTTGCTCTGGAACTCCAAGTCCTGCACAGCCCTCCTCTTTCTTCTCTGACCTAGAACAAATGATGAACCACACAACCATCAACACCCTTTCCAAGGACATCTTTGACCTCATGCAGTCCAAACACACAGGCCCTTTCTCCTCCTCTTCTCTGCAGTGTGTGACATTGTTTCTCCTCTGCTGGTCCTGGCTGGTCTCTAGCATCCTATAAACCGCCCTCGTCACACTCACCCGCCCTCTTTGCAAAGTCACATTTTCTTACTGCTCCCTAAGTAAGAGGTCCTCTTACTGCTCACTCCCACCGAAGGCCCAATTCAGAGCTCCCAGCTGGCCTCATGTCCTGCATGATTTACCTCTGAATTCATCCTTGCTCCCCTCAAACCACTCAGGCTCCCTCTTGCTGTGAGCTGGGGAAAGAAATACATTGTAACTACAAGCACCCAGGTGCCCCCACAGTGCTAGGCACCTCACTTAACAACGTGTCTATGAAGAAGGAATTGTAATCTTGGCTTTCGTAAAACTTCTCTATCACATTTTAAAAAAAGAAGGAAAAAGCTGCCTCAGCAAAGAAGTACAGATGGTTCAAAAAAGCAACACCCTGCCACTCTTTCCCAGCAAGAGACAACCACTTTGAACTGCTTCTGTGTTGTAGAAACCCTGTCATCAATTAACCTCCTAATAGACTATTTCTTGATTTATCAGCCTTAGATATGATCTATTAACTATTATCTATTAACTCCCTGATATGCTTAATGAGAATTTAGTTCACTTATACGCCTCTCTCCTCTAAAGTGGTTGTACCACCATTCTGTTTCTCCACTGGTCACCTTCGCATCTACTTGAGCTCCATTTTTTGTTCCATTAATCATAGATAGCATCTCTTAACTCCCTACTCTTAGGATAAGAACATTGATAGTCTACTCTTCCCATTACATCTCAAGGGGGGGTGGTTTGTTTTGGCTTATTTTGTTTTATTATGTTTTTAAAGTGTGGGAGATTCTTGAATAGGCCTAAACTGAAAAGAATCAATAGAAGTGAACAACTGAAGACAGATGACAAAGCAGATATTGGCGTGAGGTCCCCAGAGAGGCAGAAGAGGATAAATTTAGAGCCCGGTGTGGAGCATCTCCGCCATAATGGCATCACCAGTTTCCTAACACAATTCTTGGGACCTTCTGAGACCAACTCCTTTGCACCCTGAATCCACTCAGCTATAAAATTCCCATGGATTCACTTCTTCAGCTTCCATCTGTTCTATCCTTTTCTCTCGCATCCATGGCTT
This sequence comes from Carlito syrichta, assembly GCF_000164805.1. Taxonomy (NCBI): domain Eukaryota; kingdom Metazoa; phylum Chordata; class Mammalia; order Primates; family Tarsiidae; genus Carlito; species Carlito syrichta. Next base: position 18,165 of record NW_007245609.1, on the reverse strand, counting down.
TAGTTCAGGCTTTCATTATTTCTGACTTGAACAACAGATTTCTGACTGACATCCCTCTCCTAACTTTTCCTACCTTACACTGATGCCAGGTTAATCTCCTTAAAGCAGAGCTCCCATTATCCGACTCCCTTGTTTAAACTCAGTCTGGCTTTTTCAAGACCATCCACAATGTGGTCCCAGACTAGCATAGGATACTGAAAGGTTCAATCAGGGAAGAGTGGGAAGGTGGCAAGTGTACTTGGTCCTCGGGTACAAACATAATTCCCCAGACCTACCCATTCAACAAGAACTTTGGAGCCCTTCCAAAGGTGGAGACTGGTTTGGCACCCCAAATGTATCTACTGCAAAGTCAAATGACCATAGCATGGGCTCTGGCTTAGAAAATCTCTTAATGTGAATTTGGAAATTCACATTAAGCCAATAAACAGTTAAAAGTTCAACATCACTAGCCTAGAATGGCAGTCTAAAGAAAAGGCATGTCCCATTTTCTTACGGGCTTCCTCTGTATCTATTATTAAATGACATCAGTAGCTGGACAGTTTAGCTGGCAGCTGCTTTTCCCTCCTTCTCTGATCTGAGTTATTTGGGGAACTGGATATGCCTGGCTTAGGGCACTAACTGGGGAGAGCATGTGAGATATGTACCTCTGTGTCACAGAAGCTCTGACACTGAGCAAGATTATTTTTAGAGGTGACCTTCTAGGTTCCACGGAATAGTAAACAGACAGATGTACATGATTTCCTCTGAGAGACTCTCGGTAAACAAATCGGCACGCACACTCACTATTATCCTGCGTCAGTTGAAAAGTGTTATTAAAAGCTTGAAGCTAACTGGGATGAAAAGGAGGTAACCAAGGGAAAGGTCACAACATCTACCCACTCAGTCAGAAAACTGCAGGGGGAGCAACCGATCCATTCCAAATTCTTGGAAAACGTGTTGCTTTCAACAAAATGTCAATCTTTCTCCGTGAAAATATTTCTAAAATGTATGATTTAACTTACTGCCTTTCGTTTTGTATTATTCTTTTGTTATCACCTTGGGTGTTTTTTCTGTGTAATGTGTTTATTATTTTTAAGTGAACATTGTAACAAAAATAGAAAGAAGTGTCCATCACCCTGCCCCTTATGAGTAGTTTGTTGTATTTGGCCTTCAGATGTTGTATGCATATATTTCAATCTATAGATCAATGAAAGAAGAACATAGTCTTTTGTCATTTAGCACTATGTCTTGGGAACATTTTCCCATTGGTACATATAGGTCTCATTCGATTGATGGACATTTAAGGTCATTTCCAGTGTTTGACTAAACAAACAATAAAGAAAGAAGCAAGCCGGGCTTGGTGGCTCAGCCTGTAATCCCGCGCCATTGGGAGGCTGAGGTGAGTGGATTGCCTGAGCCCGCGGGTTCGAGACCCGCCTGGGCAGCGAGACCTCATCTCTACAATAAATCAAAAATCAGCCGGTGTGGTAGCTGTAGTTCCAGCTACTCGGAAAGCTGAGGCAGAAGGATCGCCGGAGCCCAGTGGGTCGAGGCTGCGGTGGCCAAGAGCGGCCACTGCACTCCAGTCTGGCTGACGGAGTGAAACTCCAACTCAAAAAAAAAAAAAGAAAGAAGCATTTAGAGATGTGGTCTCGTTATGTTGCCCAGGCTGGTCTTGAATTCCTGGGCTAAAGCAATTCTCCTCCCAAAGCACTGGGATTATAGGTGTGAGCCACTGTGTCCAGCCTAAAAATTTTAATTTAGTTATTGCCAAATTGCTCTCTACCTGTCTCCTGAAACATGAATATAAATTAGTTTCTCATGAAGACTTAGCACCTGAAACAGTGCCTCACACAGAGAAGCTATTTATTAATTGCTGGTTAGATTAAATTATCATAAACATTAGCTATTGCTCTAGTTATGAAAAAGTGATGCCTCTGACATTATCGAAGTGCATTGCCCTTTCTGCCTCTCACTCTTAATTGTTCCAGACACCTGAGGTACTTAAGTGTTGTTAAAGCACTGGATTCCAATTATTAGTTGTAATAGTAGCAAATTTAATAAAAAAGAATAGTACATGCCATGATGCATAACATTTCTGATTGACTCCCTGCTGGCAAGCTACCTGCTATCACCTGGAATCATAGAATTCTAAATAGGAGCTTCAACATCAAATAATCTAAATATTTCATTTTTTTAGTAAGAAGGAGTGAAAGCCCAGAGAGATAATGACTGGCTACAGGTTTGAGAATTGTAGAGTCTACTTGAAGCACCTCTTCTTTTCCATCTTTTTTGACTTGAATGAACAGATTTAGTATAATTTTATTTCACTTGACTATATCATATAAAGGAGGCACATTATTGACTGAGTTGTGTTTCCTCAAGTCTTTTTAACTCTGTCAATTTAGAGTTTTCCTTTTTGCCTTTCTAATTTTCTACTTCAAGTCAGCCAAGGATTGGAAATGAGATAACCAAGCTTATTAGAAATATATGTCAAGTATGAAACTATTAGAACTATACGTCCAGTGGTGGGAGCCGAGTGTGGTCTAAGGTCTCCCTATGAATGAAAAACAAGTCTTAATACCTTTCAGTCAGTTATTTTGGCTACTCAGGACAGCTTATGTGTGTGCACATGTGTGTCATGAGCTTTGTAAGTCTTAGCAGTGTTGCTATATTCTCGATATTATATATATATATATCATATATGATCATATACCATATATGATATATAGATATATGGTGCCAAAAAAGTATACACATTTTAAGAAAGGAAAAACCTGTATTAAAAATATAATACTCAATAAGATGAGTGCAAGTCACATTTGACTTCTGCAGTTACAAGAGGTGCTCAAAGTGGTTACCATCAGCGTCCAGACACTTCTGATTACAGTGAATGTCTCTCTAAGAGATGTTAATTTCTTAAAATGTGTATACTTAGCCAGGCTCAGTGGATCAGCCTGTAATCCTGCACTTTGGGAGGCTGAGGTGAGTGGATTGCCCGAGCCCATGGGTTCGAGACTCACCTGGGCAGCTTGGCGAGACCTCATCTCTACAATAAATCAAAAAAGTTAGCCGGGTGTGGTACCGCGTGCCTGTAGTTCCAGCTACTTGGAAGACCGAGTTTCACCTCAGTCCTTTCACGGATAGTCAGAGCCCAGCAGGTCGAGGCTGCAGTGGCCGGGAGTGGCCACTGCACTCCAGTCTGGGTGACAGAGTGAGACTCCAAATCAAAAAAAAAAAAATGTGTATACTTTTTTTGGCACCCCTGGTTTATATATTATATATAAAACATTTTTATATAATGTTTATATATATTTATATACATCTTAGAAGGCATTTAGAATCCTTTAGATTTGAAATCTTTCCAAATTCTAGGGAAATAGTCAAAAGACTATTTCAAATGCTGTTAGCATTTGGCCAAGGTCTATTTAAAGGATAGGGAAATAATTATTTCTCCAACCCTTTGCTGAGATACGATGCCAATTTTGGTTTTATCATCAGAAATTTCAGAAATAGTGTTCATGACAGGCAGAAAAATGACTGTTCAAAGATGTGCCTGTCCTATTTTCAGAAGTCTATGACCATGTTACCTTATATGGCAAAAGGGACTTTGCAGATGGGATTAAATTAAGGCTCTTGAGATAGAGAGATTATCTGGATCATTCAGGCGGGTTCAGTGTAATAATTACAAGAGTCCTTGTAACTGAAAGAGGAAGGCAAGAGAGTCAGTCAGAGGAGATATGACAACAGAAGCAAAAGTCAGAGGGAGATGATTGCCAGAGGAAGAGACCATGAGCCCAAGGAACCAGGCGCTTCTAGAAGCTGGAAAAAGCAAGGAAATGAATTCATCCCCAGAGCCTCCAGGAAGGAATGCAGTCCCCTGCCAACCCCTTGATGTTAGAGCAGTGAGACTATTTTGGATTTCTGACTCCAGAACTGTAAGATAATATATGTGTGTTATTTTACATCACTAAGCTTATGGTAATTTGTTATATAGCAATAGGAAACAAATAATGTTTTACCATAAGGCACTGAGTTTTAATTGAAGGAAAACTGTTCTTTTGCATTTTTTTTGTTTTTGAGTTGGAGTCTCACTCTGTCACCCAGGCTGGAGTGCAGTGGCACACTCACGGTCACCCCAGCGTCAACCTACTGGGCTCTGGCGATCCTTCCGCCTCAGTCTTCCAAGTAGCTGAAACTACAGGCGCACACTACCACGCCCGGCTAATTTTTTTGATTTATTGTAGAGGTGAAGTCTCGCCTGCCCAGGCGGGTCTCAAACCCGCGGGCTCAGGCAATCCACTCACCGCAGCCTCCCAAAGGTGAGGGATTACAGGCTGAGCCACCAAGCCCGGCAGATCTATATACTTTGATCAGAAACCAAAATGGACTCAGCTATGGAAACATTCGTCTCTGACAAGCTTCAAGTCAAGACCCAATTTTCCCTCTGGGTCTGTTATCATGCGGTTTTCTTTTAACATTCATAATGATTGGTTTTGAATGTGATCAAAAGATAGTAAATACGTCATATTTACTTGTTGAAAGTCCTGCCATTTGTCGAAAGAAATGGAAGTTGACATATGTTTCCAATTGAGTTTAACTTAATTTCACACTCACACAGAGAAATAATATGCACTCTTATATAGTAGACAAAAATGTACATTGGTAAAACCTTAGAAGGTTTTTAAACCTACTGAATTTTTAAATACTATCTCCTCCTTCCTTCTTCTTTTTTTTTTTTTTTTTTTTTTTTTTTAGACAGGGCCTCACTCTGTTGCCCAAGCTAGAGTGGCAGTGCCGTGATCCTGGCTCACTGCAGCCTCAGCCTCTTGGATTCAAGCAATCCTTTTGCCTCAGCCTCCCAAGTAACTGGGACTACTGGCATGCACCACCACACCTGGCTAATTTTTGTATTTTTTTGTAGTGACAAAGTCTTGCTGTGTTTCCCAGGCTGCTCTCAAACTCCTGGCTCAAGCGATTCTCTTGCCTTAGCCTTCCAAAGTGCTGGGATTATAGGTGTGAGCCACCACACCTGGCCTAGTTCCCCCTTTTGACCTAGCAATTCTACTTCTGGGAATACATTCTATGAAAACACTCACACAAGTTTGAAAAAAATCTATGCACAGCCACGCCAATTGAAATGCTGTTTGTAGCCGGCTCGTTGACTCGGCCTGTAATCCCGTGCTTTGGGAGACTGAGGTGAGTGGATTGCCTGAGCCCGTAGGTTCGAGACCCGCCTGGGCAACTCGGTGAGACCTCATCTCTACAATAAATCAAAAATTATCCGGGCGTGGTAGCGCGCACCTGTGGTTCCAGCTACTTGGAAGGCTGAGGTGGAAGGATCGCCGGAGCCCAACAAGTCAATGCACTCCAGCCTGGGTGACAGAGTGAGACACCAACTCAAAAAAAAGAAGCCGGGCTCGGTGGCTCAGCCTGTAATCCCACGCCTTGGGAGGCTGAGGTGAGTGGATGGCCTGAGCCCGCGGGTGGCAACTTGGCGAGACATCATCTCTACAATAAATCAAAAATCAGCAGGGTGTGGTAGCGCGCGTCTATAGTTCCAGCTACTTGGAAGGCTGAGGTGGAAGGATGGCCAGAGCCCAACAGGTCGAGGCTGCGGTGGTTGGGAGCGGCCACTGCACTCCAGTCTGGGTGACAGAGTGAGACTCCAACTCAAAAAAAAAAAAAAGTTAGCCGGGCTCGGTGGCTCAGCCTGTAATCCCGTGCCTTTGGGAGGCTGAGGTGAGTGGATTGCCTGAGCCCGCGGGTTCGAGACCCGCCTGGGTAGCGAGACCTCATCTCTACAATAAATCAAAAAAATCAGCTGGGCGTGGTAGCGCATGCCTGTAATTCCGGCTATTTGGAAGGCTGAGGTGGAAGGATCGCTGGAGCCCAGCAGGTCGAGGCTGCGGTGGCCGGGAGTGGCCACTGCACTCCAGTCTGGGCGACAGAGTGAGACTCCAACTCAAAAAAAAAAGTTACAAAGTATTAATATTTTGTAAAGTAAAACGCATAGAGTAGCCCGAGCATGGTGGCTCAACCTGTAATCCCAGCACTTTGGGAGGCAGGCTGAGGTGAGAGGATTGCCCGGAAGTTCGAGACCAGCCTGGGTAACTTGGTGAGACCTCATCTTTACAATAAATCACAAAAAATTAGCCAGGTGTGATGGTGTGCATCTGTAGTCCCAGCTACTTGGAAGGTTGAGGTTGAAGGATCACCTGATCCCAGCAGATACAGGCTGCAGTGGCATGAGAGTGCACTCCAGCCTGGGTGACAAGAGTGAGACTCCAACTCAAAAAAAAAATGCATAAAGTACATGTTAGTAAGTCATGAGAAAAAGCTGAACCCCAACAGACCAGATAATCAATGTTTATAGATAAATACTATGTCTGGATAATGAGGAATATGGGAATGCTTACTTTCTACGCTACATATTTCTTAATATTTGAATTTTTATAATTAATGCATGTTATTATTCTAGTCAGAAAAAAATACAGTATTTAAAAAGAAAACCTACAACCAAAGGTCTTAACAAACTCAGTTAACAGGAGGATTGTTCTTAAATTAATAGCACACTGTGTTTTCTTTTTTTGTTTTGTTTTGTTTTGTTGTTTTTTTGAATTGGAGTCTCACTCTGTCGCCCAGGCTTGAGTGCAGTGGCTGCTCCCGGCCACCGCAGCCTCGACCTGCTGGGCTCCAGCGATCCTTCCGCCTCAGCCTTCCAAGTAGCTGGAACTACAGGCGCACGCTACCACGCCCGGGCTAATTTTTGACTTATTGTAGAGATGAGGTCTCGCCAAGTTGCCTGAGCGGGTCTCGAGCCCGTGGGCTCAGACAATCCACTCACCTCAGCCTCCCCAGGCGCGGGATTACAGGCTGAGCCACCGAGCCGGGCTAGCACACTGTGTTTTCAAAGGGTGTTTTCTCACACTCCACTGCTGGGAATATAAACTGGAGCAACCTTTCTGGAGGGCAATTTGTAATAAAAACCAAAGCTTTAAAAATGTGTATATCTGTTGACCCAGTGATTCCACTTCTGGGAATTTAGCCTGGGAGAGTGACTAAGGATGCAAGCAAAAAATTAGCTACAAGGATATTATTTGTGTCATTGTTTCTGTCAAATAAGCTACATATTCAATAACAAGGAACAGGTTACATAAACTATTGTAGATTCATATAATAAAATATTCTGCAGTCATCAACAGCAATCTAGAAGTCTGTTGATGCAAAAAAGTGTTTATGCAGGGCATGGTGGCTCACGCCTGTAATCCCAGCACTTTGGGAGGTGGAGGCAAGAGAATTGCCTGAGCCCACTAGTTCAAGACCAGCCTAGGCAACATGGTGAGACTTGTCTCTACAATAAATCAAAAAATTAGCTGTGCGTGGTGGTGCACGCCTGTAGTTCCAGCTACTTGGAAGGCTTATGCGAAAGGATTGTCTGAGCCCAGCAGGTCAAGACTGCAGTGACCATAATCATGCCACTGCAGTCCAGCTGGGTGAGAGAGTGTGTCTCCAACTAAAAAAAATGAAGAAAAAAAAAAAAAGGTGTTTATGACTTGTTTGAAAGTGTGAAAAATAAAAGCAGAGCACAAAGTCATATGTATAGTGTGATCCCCACTTTCATAAATCTAAAGCTACAAATCCTATCATTTTATTAAGTACCTGACTCACATTCAATTGCCTGATTTTTAGACGGGAGTGAGGCTAGATATGAACTGTGAATTTCCCAAAGCAGTCCAGTAACTTGGGTTGTGTGATTCCAACTGCCTGGAATGGCTTTCTCTGCCCTGTGAGAAATTCTATTCAGACTCCTCATCATCTTTTTTTTTGTTTTTTGAGTTGGAGTCTCACTCTGTCACCCAGACTGGAGTGCAGTGGCCGCTCCCGGCCACTGCAGCCTCGACCTGCTGGCTTCCGGTGATCCCTCCGCCTCAGCCTTCCAAGTAGCCAGAACTACAGGCGTGCACTACCACGCCCGGCTGATTTTTTTATTTATTATAGAGATAAGGTCTTGCCAAGTTGCCCAGGCGAGTCTCAAACCCGTGGGCTTAGGCAATCCACTCGCCTTGGCCTCCCAAAACGCGGGATTACAGGCTGAGCCACCAAGCCCAGTTCTCCTCATCACCAATGCACTGTTGATGCTGATATAAATTGCTAAATTCTAGGGCTATTTGGCAATGTTTATCACTTTTTAAACATGTGTGTCTTTTAACCCGTGTGCTTTTAGAAAAGTATCCTTGTACAAATGCCCAAAGATATATCTACTAGAATCTTACAATATTGTATATAATAACAAATTAAAAAAAAATTAAACAAGCTGGACTCGGTGGCTCAGCCTGTAATCCCAGCGCTTTGGGAGGCTGAAGTGAGTGGATTGCCTGAGGCCGCGGGTTTGAGAACTGCCTGGGCAATTTGGCGAGACCTCATCTCTATAATAAATCAAAAAATCAGCCGGGCGTGGTAGCGCGCACCTGTAGTTCCAGCTACTTGGAAGGCTGAGGCGGAAGGATCGCCGGAGCCCAGCAGGTCGAGGCTGCGGTGGCCGGGAGCGGCCACTGCACTCCAGTCTGGGTGACGGAGTGAGACTCCAACTCAAAAAATAAAAATAAAAAATAAACATATATGTCAATAAAGACAGTTTAGGTTAAGTTATGGTACATCCAGCGAAATGCTACATGGTCACTAAAATAAGAAACCTCTATACTATAGTGGTTTATAGTAATGAAAAATAATCCAAAATATTTAAAGGAAAAAAAAAGTAACTGCATAATAATCATAATAGTAGTGGTAAAGGTTAACAGTCATTGAGCACTAATTACATGCCAGATATTGTGATTTACAAAATTTCATTTAAGGCTTATCACAACTCTATCTCATTAATCTGTTTATTAGACAGATAAGAAAGTAAAATATAAAGGAGGTGAAGAATTTAATTAACTTTAATAAGCAAATAGATTAGCTGAACTTTCCAGTGGGAAAGTGCAGAATTCTAACCTCTCATATCAAGCAGGGAAAAACTGAAGGAGTTACCATAAAAATTAGGTAAAGGTAAAATGTGTAGAATTCCTAAGGGATAGGACTGCCCTAGGTTGTAAAAACAAATCCCAGTTGAAATGCATGGGCTTTGAGTTCCCACTGCATGGCAGACAAATCCCAACTATCACAAGGGTTCAGCTTGTTAACTGACAGGTGAAATTTCCAGAGGCGTCCTCCTGCCCACCTCCCCTCTTCTAGAATCTTTCACCAGTAGCCCATAATCCTTAACCACAATTTCAAAACATTGACTGACAACCCTGAATATATAACATTAGATTAACAGCCCCCAAATTAATCTGTTCCCCTCCATTAGATAATGATTGCAACCAAAAAAACTATGAATAGATTAATAGAGTTGTAATGATATCATGTATAAGTTATATTTACCTCATCAAGCTGCTTGTGTAAGCATTCTCTGTTTAAGATATTTTAGATGCGGCCGGGGTCAGTGGCTCAGCCTGTAATTCCAGCACTTTGGGAGGCCGAGGTGAGTGGATTGCCTGAGCCCGCGGGTTCAAGACCTGCCTGGGCAATTTGGTGAGACCTCATCTCTACAATAAATCAAAAAAATTAGCCGGGCGTGGTAGCGCACGCCGGAGCCCAGCAGGTCGAGGCTGCAGTGGCCAGAAGCGGCCACTGCACTCCAGTCTAGGTGA
>NW_007245609.1:7085-8474 GCF_000164805.1 Carlito syrichta | reverse complement strand
ATATATATTTTAGATGCTTTAGAGATTCTCACAGATTGGAAAAAACAATCTGACATTTTTAGATTAACTTTTAATTGAAATACTGGGGTTTGACCAATCAGAGGTATAGTAACTATTTAATCACATGAATTTGGTTTAAAGTACAGGTTAGGTTTTTATGCTGCACCAATGCCTGAGATACTTTGAGCTACTAAATTTTCACTAACACTGTAACATTTATTGGGTGCTTACTACCTTCCAGGCATTTTTTTTTTTTTTGAGTTGGAGTGTCATCCTATCTCCTAGGCTAGGGTGCAGTGGTAGGATCAAAGATACCACAGCCTCTGGGCTCAGGTGATCCTTCTTCCTCAGCCTTCTAAGTATCTGCAATTACTGGCATGAGCTACCACACTCAGCTAAGTTTTTTATTTATTGCAGCGACGAGGTCTCGCCCAGTTGCCCAGGCTGATCTGGGCTCAGGCAATCCTCTTGCCTCCACTTCCCAAAGTGCTGGGATTACAGACTTGAGCCACTGCGCCCAGCTGCCAGGCATTTTTACGTGTTTTGCATGCACTAATTCAGGTAAGGTTCCCAATACACTATGAAATACATACTCGTGTTCCGCCCTTTTTCAGATGCTAAAACAAAGGCATGAAAACTTACATGACTTGCCTGAAGTCACAAAGCAGAGCCAGACTTTAAACCTCAGCGGTCTAACTGGGAGCCCATGCTCCTAATCAAGAGCTCACAATGACTCTTCCAGGAATACCCTCTATGTGCTCAGTACCGGGCTGAGAATGGAACGAGGTGACCCAGAGTACAGAATAAATCTGCCTTGCCAGGGGCATGAAGTACCTGAGACAATCAGATACAGCAATGTGTGAATTGGATGTGTTTACTGTGATTAACAAAGGAAACACATAATGTTTAAATATGTAAGAGAATTTTATTTGTCAGATCTGTATGGTTTTATGGCTTTAATATACAACACTCAAGAAAATTCTATTACTTTTATATATTGTATTTAAATGGAAAGTTTAATATGTTAAATTAATAAGCTCACTGAGCATTAATCAAAGAACAAGTGAAAGTGTTTTATTTTAGCATAAAATTGATAGATTTATAAATAAATTTGAGAAATGTGGTTAAATGCTTAATAATAAACAGTTTTAAAATTTACGGCTATAATAAATTAAATATCAATTAAGATGCAAGCAGCTAGCTGAGCTCAGTGGCTCAGCCTGTAATCCCGTGCCTTTGGGAGGCTGAGGTGAGTGGATTGCCTGAGCCCGCGGGTTTGAGACCCACCTGGGTAGCGAAATCTCATCTCTACAATAAATCAAAAAAAAAAATCAGCCGGGCGTGGTAGCGCATGCCTGTAATTCCGGCTACTTGGAAGGCTGAGGCGGA
>NW_007245609.1:6622-7065 GCF_000164805.1 Carlito syrichta | reverse complement strand
CCGCAGCCTCACCTGCCGGGCTCCAGCGATCCTTCCGCTTCAGCCTTCCGAGTAGCCGGAATTACAGGCATGTGTTACCACGCCCGGCTGATTTTTTTGTTTATTGTAGAGATGAGGTCTCCCTGCCCAGGCGGGTCTCGAACCCGCGGGCTCAGGCAATCCACTCACCTCAGCCTCCCAAAGGCGTGGGATTACAGGCTGAGCCACCGAGCACGGCAGCCTAAGGTCATTGTAACAGAGCTGTAAAACCAAAACCAAAACCAATCAGCCTTTGAAGTTAGAGCACTGAATGAAAAAATAAAAAAGGCTTTTGATACAAAGTTACACTTGTGAGAATGATATCTAAAAAAATGTATCAGCCGGGCTCGGTGGCTCAGCCTGTAATCCCACGCCTTTGGGAGGCTGAGGTGAGTGGATTGCCTGAGCCCGCGGGTTCGCGACTG
>NW_007245609.1:4539-6602 GCF_000164805.1 Carlito syrichta | reverse complement strand
AACACGCGCCTGTAGTTCCAGTTACTTGGAAGGCTGAGGCGGAAGGATCGCCGGAGCCCAGCAGGTCGAGGCTGCGGTGGCCAGGAGCGGCCACTGCACTCCAGTCTGGGCGACAGAGTGAGACTCCAACTCAAAAAAAAAAAAAAAAAAAAAGTATCCGGATGCGGTGGCTCAAGCCTGTAATCCCAGCACTTTGGGAGGCCGAGGCAAGAGGATTGCCTCCGTGCAGGGGTTCGAGACCAGCCTGGGCAAATTAGTGAGACCTCATCTCTATATAATAAATCAAAAAGTTAGTTGGGCATGATGGCGTGTGCCTGTGGTTCCAGTTACTTGGAAGGCTGAGGTGGAAAGATTGCCTGAACCCAGTAGGTCGAGGGTGCGGTGGCTGTGAGCATGCAGCTGCACTCCAGCCTAGGCAATAGAATGAGACTCCGACTCTTAAAAAAAAAAAAAGTATCATTCCATATTTCATTTCAAAACCTCTCAGACATTTAAAATCTTCATTGACAATTGTTATTGTTATAGCACTATTTTGCAGAGGAAGAAACAGGTAAATAGACATAACTTCCCAAAGTGACAGAACTAGAAAATAATGGATCCCGCATTCCAGCCCAGGTGAGCCCTGAAGGCCAGAGCCAGCACACTTGACCACTTTCCCACCTCCAGCATATGGAGATTCCATTTCAATAGAAAACGATGTCAGTATGAATATATAACCTGGAGGAATATATATCTATATGACATTGGTCTTTCCTAGAGTGGGAATTATGGAGGACTGTTGTTTTTTTTAAATTTCTGTAGTGTTTATGATTCCAGTAAAAGGAATTCTTTACCTGTTCACCCCACTTTTCAACTAATCTCTTTGTTGACAATTTATAATTAAGGAAACTCTGCACCTCTTTCTATTTTAATATCTTTTCTGCATTGTTGATCAGCATTCCATAGTCATTCATTAATATCTACCTTATGGACTTTCTTTTCTTACACTTTTGTTTGTGCTTCGAATACCCCCTTAGATGGCCCTCACTCTTGTGAAACCATTTCTTGGGCTTCCATTGCCTACAACCTCATAGAATTAGTCACAGCTTTCACCTATGCTATCTTTGTATCTAGTATATGTTTTCATTATTAAACTTAGAGTACTGAATTATAGTTGTCTTTCTGTTCATCCATCTTCCCTATTAGAGTGTCTGTGTCATATTTGTTTGTGTTTTCCCTGGGTCAAGCACAGAGATTGGCTGGTTAAACCAAATATATTTTGCAGTTATGGAAGTTGCACAATTATGTAGCTTTTTCTTTCCTTGAAAGGCTTACTCTCTTTCGGTCTTTTAGTCTAACACTGGGATGGATGACACAATCAAAGCTTAAGTTGGACTAAAAGTGGAGGAATTCCGTTAAGAAGGTGTCACAAAACTAGAGAAATTGAATAGCCTCTCTGAAACAAGCAAAAACCGAATCATTTGCAAGGAGGAGCTGAGAGTGGAGCCATATCACATATTAATAATTAGGAGGAAAGAAGAATCTTGGTTTTACTTTCCAAGGTGTTCCACGTCCTATTGCTAACAGACTAGCCTGGCCGCCACACACACTAAGTATTTCTCAGGGATTTTCTACTTAAAATAAAGAAAAAATAAAATACAAAAAAGGGCAGTTAGCCTGTTTACCAGAAGAGTAGGTTCAGACAGTTGGAGCCTGAAAATACTTCAGTTGTTTACCATGATCCCAGTCTATATGCATTTTATTCTGGACTGTTTCGGGGGTCGAAATTCCGGTTAGGGTAGTATTGTGGACAGCGAAGGCCTGCAGACCACCTGCCCGCACACACCAATAACCGTCTGTGCCTTGGGTCGCCACAGTTGTGGGAATCGCCAGCGAGCGGCGGAGGGGAAACCAGGGTCTGGCCCCGCCACTTTCTCCCCCTCCAATCGGCAATCGGGACTAGCAACCATCCTGACTGCCCCCTCTCGGGCTGGTGACCCGGGCTGGTGACCCAGGCTGGTCGTTTAAGCTGTGTGAGAGGAAAGGAAGAGGTAGGGAGGTTGTCTTTCCCCTGCTGGGGATCC
>NW_007245609.1:0-4280 GCF_000164805.1 Carlito syrichta | reverse complement strand
TTCCTTCGCCTCCGCCCCGCTTCCGGCCTTGAGGCCACGCCCTCCGAGCCCGTCCCCGCCTAGCCCCGGAGGCCCCACGGGGCTTCGGCCTGCGCGGGGCGGAGCCTCGGCGAGACACACCCTTTTCCTTCTCCTCCTGTCCTCCGGCCCCGCCTCCTTTTGGGGGGTTGGGGAGTGGCGCCTTTCCGCCGGCCCGGATCCCCAGGACTCGTCCAGACCTGGGAGTCGGGCGGCGGCGGGTGGCCTGGGGGTCAGGTCACCTTCTCTCAGGTACACCTGTGCAGTGAGACCTGTTGGCGGGGAAAGGAGTGAGCCCCGAAGATCCGTTTGGGTGTTTTTTCCTCCTAGCTCACCAGCCCGACACGAGTGATGAGAAGAGGAGTAGGGATTTAAATTGTTGAAAGGAAAAGAGTGCAGCTGAATTACGGAGTGCCTAACCGAACAAAAAAATTAGGGAGCAAGAACTTCAGAGAGTACTAAAATATTTCAGGCGAATTTTTAAAAATTTATTACGAAAATGTACTACATTTTATATGCTAGCAATGAAAAAATGGGATTCAAAACTTAAAAACAGTAATATTTACAATAGCACCCCAAAAGTGAAACATTTGCATATAAATCTAACAAAGCATGTGCAGGATCTTTACGCTGAAAGCTACAACATACTGAAGAAATAAACCAAGGAAGTCTAAACCAATGGGAAGACATACTGTGTTCATGCACTGGAAAACTCAACATTGTTTAGATGTCATTCTCCGCAAATTGATCTATAGGTTCAATGCAATCCTAATCAAAATTCTGGAAGGATTTTTTGGGTTAAGTATTGACAAGCTGATACTAAAATTTACATGGAAAAGCAAATTTTAAAAGAGGGTGATTCATTGTTAGAAAATACAAATGAGTGACCACTGCACTCCAGTCTGGGCGACAGTGAGACTCCAACTCAAATAAAAAAGAAAAAGAAAATACAAATGGCTAGATTCACCATCTAAGTGTCACTAATTTCAAACTGCCTTTTAATTACAGTCCACAGGATATCTGGTAATTACAGTAGACACTCGACCTAATACTTGCAGACCAAGTTCAGAAGGAAATACTTAGGGAAATGCAGGCACAAATCAGGAGAGTGGGGGCATTGGTGCTTTCAGAGTTCCCTTCCAGTATCTGAAAAATATTGGAGAAAAAATCTCCAATGAATAGATATCTCAGACATAATCAAAAGTGACATGAAGCCGCTGTCATCTGATTTTCTTCTGGCATCAGATTGTATTCACGGCAAGTATTAATTGACTGGTATAAGACCTTGTGATCAAAATGAAGCCAGATAATTTAGCCCATACAGTTGCTTGCCTGTGCTCTTTAAAACTGAAGAGCATTGCCTTCACGCTTCTTGCCGGGAATTGAAAGGAAAAAAACAAACCACTTACCTGTTTCAAGTGCTTAGCACTGTGCTAGAATAATTATAGAAGCTGTCCTTCGGCTTTTGTGAATTTTTGCCTGAGGAAATGTGAAGTGAGATAGATTAAGGGCTGAGATTTTGTAACTGCCTATTCCTAGTGAAATTTTGTACTCTAGAAATAACTCAGCAATACTTGGTTACAGAGTGAAAAGTACACATAACCATATATGCGACACAGTGAGACCTTGTCGCTATAAAAAACAACAACAAAAAGAAGTATCAAGTGTATTTTTATCCCGTTTGGTAATAAAAGGTAAATTGAAACTGGCTGTTTGCTGGATGCTTGCTGTTCATAATTACATTGAACCTTCACAACTTGTTATGAATTTCATTATCCTCATTTCACTGAGAAAAAAACCCGGGCTTTGAGAAGATAAGGTAATTGCCCAGTCACATGACTAAAAAATCATCAGTTTAGGATTGAACTCAGGTCACCCATCTCTCCAAATTAAAAATTAAGCAGAATGCAGGTATATGCATTTATATAAATGCATCAGGCTGTAAAGTTAAAATGGGTACATTTTATATAAATCATATCCCAGTAAGTTGATTTTTTAAATTATGCAGAATGGATGTGATTCTTTTTTATGATAAACTCATCAAAGAAACAGTATTATGATGATTTCACATATGAAAATTTGTGAGGAAAAAAGAGTGATTATATATCATCTACTTTTATATATAATTAATCTAATTATATAGAATGAACATATAATTAATGATTTAATTGTTATGATATGTGCATAATATAAAATTAGCATATACACTGAAAGGTTGGTGATACCGTTGTCAAGGATTGTTCATTCAAGTGACCTTTTCAAACTCTTTTTCTTTTTGAGTTGACGTCTCACTCTGTCACCCAGGTTGGAGTGCAGTGGCACGCTCATGGCCACCGCAGCCTTGACCTGCTAGCCTTAGGCGATTCTTCCACCTCAGCCTTCCAAGTAGCTGGAACCACAGGCGCACGTCACCACGACTGGCTAATTTTTGATTTATGAGGTCTCACCAAGTTGCCCAGGCTGATCTCAAACCCCTGGACTCAGGCAATGCTCTTGCCTCAGCCTCCCAAAATGTTGGGATTACAGGCGTGAGCCATCGCACCCCGTGACAACTTTTTCATTTTGTGATGTTTTATTTTGAAGTTCCACCAGTTTCAGAAACATTTTTAATTTAGGACTTTAATGAAAATGTATGAATCAAATATTTTGTGAGTTGGTTATTCTAAACCATCATGGTTGCCCACACATATGTAGAAATAGTACACAAAATAATTCAGTTTACCCTCAAGTGGCAAAACTGGCTATCTTAGGATGCTTAAATCAGTGATAGCTGCCACCCTATCCCAATACATATGTGTTTGTATCGGTCAATTTAACAGATCCCTAATAAAGGCAAACTCCATAAGGCCTCAGAATAGAATAACTGATTGTATTTCACTATTAGGATATTTTATCTTGCAGCAATTGTAAACACAGTAAGATGTTTTGAGTGAAAATGAAAATAGTTGTGAGGGAAAGCATGAGTCTTTGGGCAATTTGATCAGGATGCATACTTAGCACCATCCGTGAAGTATGGAAGGAGACTGATCGTGCTTTCCAGCAGCAGAGCTCTTTTGCAAGGTTGAATATAACAACAGAAAATCATTACTCTTAGTAATTAGATACAACCCGGATAGCTGGGGAACAGTACAAAGCCTGAGATGAGACCTCTGTGTGAACACCTCAACTTCCTGTTGGTGGTTCCTGTCTTTACTATTTTACTTCTTTATTTTTTTATTTTATTTTATTTTATTTTTATTTTTTGAGTTGGAGTCTCACTCTGTCACCCAGACTGGAGTGCAGTGGCCGCTCCCGGCCACCGCAGCCTCGGCCTGCTGGGCTCTACGATCCTTCCACCTCAGCCTTCCAAGTAGCTGGAACTACAGGCGTGCGCTACCACGCCCGGCTCATTTTGATTTATTGTAGAGATGAGGTCTCGCCAAGTTGCCCAGGCGGGTCTCGAACCCGCGGGCTCAGGCAATCCACTCACCTCAGCCTCCCAAAGGCATGGGATTACAGGCTGAGCCACCGAGCCCGGCTTTACTTCTTTAATATTTGTTAAATATTAAATGCGGCTTGCTTGGCAATAAAAGCAGTTGTCTTCTCAGACATGCATAAGACTATCATTGAGGGAATAATGAAATATTTCTGGCCGAACCCAGTGGCTCATTCCTGTAATCCCAGCACTTTGGAAGACAGGGGCAGGAAAATTGCTCGAGCCCAGGGGTTCAAGACCAGCCTAGTCAACATAGCAAGACCTCCTCCCTACAGACATTTAAAAAATTAGCCAGGCATGGTAGCACGCTTCTGTAGTCCACCTACTCTGGAGTCTGAGGATCACCTGAGGCCAGGAGATTGAGGCTATAGTGAGCCATGATTGTGACACTGCACTCCAGCCAGGGTGATAGAGTGAGACTCTGATTTTTTTTTAAATGTTTCCTGTACATGTATGCTTGTTGCAGCTCTGTTCACAATTTCAAAAGCATAGAACCAACCATGTTGCCCATCGAAGCTGGACTGGATAAAAAATTGTGGTACATACACACAATAGAATATTATGCAGCCATAAAGGACAAACATATGGACTTTGCAGCAATTTGTAGGAACTTAGAGTTGATCGTACTCAGTGATCTATTACAGAAAGAAAGAAGAGTCCCGTATGTTCTCATTCATAAGCAGACCTTGAACAATTATAATACTATAAGAAAGCGAGCCGGGCTTGGTGGCTCAGCCTGTAATCCCGCGCTTTTGGGAGGCTGAGGTGAGTGGATTGCCTGAGCCCG
>NW_007245608.1:0-519 GCF_000164805.1 Carlito syrichta | reverse complement strand
TCAATGGGCAGAAATTGAAAGCACTCCCCCTGAAGAATGGAAACTAGACAAGGATGCCCACTCTCACCCTTCCTGTTCAACAGTGTTAGTCAAAAGTCCTAGCCATAGCAATCAGGAAAGAGAAGGAAATCAGGGGTATCCAAATAGAAAAAGAGTTATCCCACTTTGAAGATGATATGATTCTACATTTTGAAAACCCTAGGGAGTTTGTCAAAAGCCTCTCCATACTGATAATTGACTTTGGTAGTCTTGGGGTACAAAATCAGTATGCAAAAGACAGTTTCATTTGTATATACCAGCAAAAAGTAGACAGAATGCCAAATAAAAAGCATAATTCCATTAACAATAGCCATTAAGAAAATGAAATACCTTGGCATCCACCTAACCAGAGAAGTGAAAGACCTTTACAATGAGAACTACAAAATGTTGCTCAGAAGAATCCAGATCACCAAAATAAAAGCCCAAATCCAGGACATAGAAGACAAAAAGATAATACAAAAAATCAATGAAACAAAAAGC
>NW_007245607.1:317121-317534 GCF_000164805.1 Carlito syrichta | reverse complement strand
CCGCCGCCGGCCCCGCAGCAGCAGGGCGGGCCGCCGTACCACGGCGAGCGGGGCATCTCCATCCCGGATCACGGCTACTGCCAGCCCATCTCCATCCCGCTGTGCACGGACATCGCCTACAACCAGACCATCATGCCCAACCTGCTGGGCCACACGAACCAGGAGGACGCGGGCCTCGAGGTGCACCAGTTCTACCCGCTGGTGAAGGTGCAGTGCTCCGCGGAGCTGAAGTTCTTCCTGTGCTCCATGTACGCGCCCGTGTGCACCGTGCTGGAGCAGGCGCTGCCGCCCTGCCGCTCCCTGTGCGAGCGCGCGCGCCAGGGCTGCGAGGCGCTCATGAACAAGTTCGGCTTCCAGTGGCCGGAGACGCTCAAGTGCGAGAAGTTCCCGGTGCACGGCGCCGGCGAGCTGTG
>NW_007245607.1:316119-316869 GCF_000164805.1 Carlito syrichta | reverse complement strand
CTGCACCATCCTCTTCATGATGCTCTACTTCTTCAGCATGGCCAGCTCCATCTGGTGGGTGATCCTGTCGCTCACCTGGTTCCTGGCGGCCGGCATGAAGTGGGGCCACGAGGCCATCGAGGCCAACTCGCAGTACTTCCACCTGGCCGCGTGGGCCGTGCCGGCCGTCAAGACCATCACCATCCTGGCGCTGGGCCAGGTGGACGGCGACGTGCTGAGCGGCGTGTGCTTCGTGGGGCTCAACGGCGTGGACGCGCTGCGCGGCTTCGTGCTGGCGCCGCTCTTCGTGTACCTGTTCATCGGCACGTCCTTCCTGCTGGCGGGCTTCGTGTCCCTCTTCCGCATCCGCACCATCATGAAGCACGACGGCACCAAGACGGAGAAGCTGGAGAAGCTCATGGTGCGCATCGGCGTCTTCAGCGTGCTCTACACGGTGCCCGCCACCATCGTCATCGCCTGCTACTTCTACGAGCAGGCCTTCCGGGACCAGTGGGAGCGCAGCTGGGTGGCGCAGAGCTGCAAGAGCTACGCCATCCCCTGCCCGCACCTCCAGGCGGGCGGGGCCGCCCCGCCGCCCCCGCCGCTGAGCCCCGACTTCACGGTCTTCATGATCAAGTACCTCATGACGCTGATCGTGGGGATCACGTCGGGGTTCTGGATCTGGTCGGGCAAGACCCTCAACTCCTGGAGGAAGTTCTACACCAGGCTCACCAACAGCAAGCAGGGGGAGACCACCGTCTGAGGGCCGGG
>NW_007245607.1:293527-315853 GCF_000164805.1 Carlito syrichta | reverse complement strand
TCGCGTCCCCGGGGCATGCGGACGCCGGGGCCGATGGGCCGGACCGCTCCCTCGCCCTCGCGCTCTGGTACCAGGACTGGACGCTTTTATGATTGTAAATAGCCTGTGTAAGATTTTTGTAAGTATATTTGTATTTAAATGACCGATCACCACGCGTTCTTCTTTTTCTCTTTAAAACAGGTTTAATTATTTAGGGCGGGTTTTTTGTGGTTTGGTTGTTGTTTGTGATTTTTAACCATTCGAGGCTTTTCCTTCCTGCGGAGGAGGCGAAACCCGCGCCGGCCGCCGGGCAGCCCAGCGGGTCGTCGCGCTCCTCCCGCCCCCGGCGCGCTGACCTGCCTGCGGCGGCCGGGAAGCTCAGGCCCCGAGGCGCTGCTGGGGCCCCACGGTGGCCCCGATCGCGACCGCCGCCTCCCGCGCCCCCTCCCTTTGCTTGCCCGGAGTGGGGGCCCTTACGGTACAGAACACCAAGCATCCCTCGTTCCTCCCTTGTCCTGCGGCAGATTTCGAAGGCCCGACTCCTTTGGCTGCCCGAAACTGCATTTTAACTGTCGAGAACTTTCCCCCAACTTCCTGGGGGCCCACGGGTGTGGGCGCTGGCTGTCCCAGCCTCTCTCCACGCACGACCCAGAGGCCCAGACACTGCCTGCTTCCCCCTAAGTTGCTTAGAAGGTGAGTGGGATAACCGGTGCCAAACTTTTGGAAGCCTAATTTTTGGCGGATGAGGTCATTTCATTCTCCAGCGTTTGAAACGTGGTTTGGGTTTGGCCAAGCGTCATGGAAAGATGTGGTTTACTGAGATTTGGGAAGAGGCGTGAAGCCTTGTGTGGTTTGGAGAGACTGAAGATAGAGGTTATAAAATGGTAATTCTAATTGCATACTGATGCCTGGCAACCTGCCTTTAGGAACGAGACAGCCGAGTTTAGGTTTTACCCCTGTGTGAAATGGAAACGTTGAGGTCACCTGGAAAGCCTTGCTAAGGAGTTGATCTTTGCTTTCCTTAACTGGATAGTAAAACAAGCAGAATGGAAAACCTAAAGGACATTTCAGTGTAATGGATTTCCTCAAAGTGAAGTGATATTTTCTTATTTGCAATCAAATAATAATTAGACATATATTAGAAACTTTGAAACATATAAAAGTCATATACCCTCTCAACATTTTATCGTTATTCAGCGACGCATTCTGAGGGAGGAACAATCCACACCACTAATAACAACCAAGTAAGATTTCGTGAGGTTAAGAAGGTGAAATAATTGACAGGGTTAGCTCCTGAGATAAGATACGGGCATGCATGCTAAAGGGAAGAGGTGTACAGGTCTCCTGCATTACACCTTTCTTTTTTATTTACAGAAATGTGTCAAACGTAAACCTTTCAAAGCCATTTAAAAATATTCACTTTAGTCTCTGTTGAAGAAGAGGAGAAAAGCAATCCTTCTGATTGTATTGTTTTAAACTTTTAAGAGTTTATTAAAATGCCAATACTTAGGACCTAAATTTATCTATGTCTGTCATACCCTAAAATGACATTGGTCTTTAAATTTGGTATGCATTTATTCTGTTCACTATCACAAATCATCTATATTTATAGAGGAATAGAAGTTTATATATATATAATACCATATTTTTAATTTCACAAATAAAAAAATCAAAGTTTTGTACAAAATTATATGGTTTTTGTGCCTGAAAATAATAGAACTTGAACTGTCTGAACTATCTTGATCGTTTTGTAGTGTCTCACAGCCATTCTCAGTATAAAAATTCAGGAATTCAATGAAAAAGTCTACCAGTAAAGCTTCAGATCAGTCCTTCCAAAGAATTGCTCTATTTGCATTGTTGTGATTGACATTTGTGAAGTCCCAAGAAAAGACCTGTTTTCATGATGGTCGAAAATAGAAGTTTGCAAATTATTTCTTTACTCAAAGGGGATTAAAAGAGAACTCTAATTTTCATATTAAAGCTTTTTTCCTTCAAGGGATATAATTTATGTGACTTTTTATAATATGGAAGTTTATTTTTAATTCATTAGCTCTGTCACAGTTTTTAGAGGTATTGTTTTTTCTCTTCCATAATCTTGGATATTACAAAACCATAAACGGGCAATCAATAAATGGTTAACTGACTTTATAAGCATTTTAAACAGCAGTTGGTTTTATAAGGCTGTTTTTTTGTTTGCTTCTGAAGACCCCATTTTTTAGCGTTCAAGGAACCTTCTCCAGATAAATTATTTAGTTGAGCTACTCTTAATCAGAATGTATATATGTGTGTGTATATGTGTATATAAAAATAAGTATACACATAGACATACACATTAAGTTTTATAAAACAGATGCATTAATTTTTATAAAACAGATGTACATTTCATAATATGGAAATATGTTTATGAAAAACAAAATGCTAGATGGAAAACCTCATATACCTTTACAGTTTAAAATATGTCTACTAAATTTTCCCCTGAAAACATTTTATGATAAAATGAAAAGAGACTAAAATGAAGATCACTGATACAACAAAGTTACTTTCATGGTTATAAGACAATTGTCTTATAAGTCATTATCATTGTTCATTTTAAGGCAAGTGAAAAAAATTAAATCTTACTGAAAATGTAGCATTCGATTTTAAGTCACAAGATGCAATTTTATATTCCTTTTTCCATTGTTATATTAACAATATAGTAGATATCTGAGAAGGTTTTATTGTATAGACATATAAAAATAGTAATTCTCAGGCCAAATCAAATCATATCTCATCACTAGCTAGTTCAATTAGCTATTTCTGGGGAAAACGTGTTTTTAAGATAAGTAGTTTCTATAAAAAAAATTAAAGCAGTCTTATTGTGGGTGTCTTTAAAATAATGTAACTATAAATTTGATGCAAAAAGATTTCAAATGTTGGTTTAAATAGCTTTAGAAGACATTTTTAAGTCATCAGGCTTTATGTAGCATATAGAAAACCAGTGTATTCTTTTGTTTCTTTCAACACTGGTAGCAAAATAGAACTTGCCTAGAAAACCAAAAAAACTACTGGGGATATTGTCCTATTAGCATACTGTTTCCATGACAAACCCTATTTTTGAATGGTTTGATTTGCTTGTTTTTTGTTTTTTTTTTCAGGCCAGCTATCAATTGAAGTCAATTGTCCTTCTCACAGTATGCTTGATTTAGCTTTTGGAGTAAATGTATGAAAGCCTTCTGAAGCTAAAAACAAAAAACAAAAAACCAATTTTTCACTTTAACTTTGTAGGGACAGAGTCATATTTTTCATCTCAGAGGCAGCCAGTGTCAAACATATGCAAAAGACCTGGACTGGATTTTTCAGCTTGTCCTGTAGTAATCATTTATCAGCCTGAGTTTACTGTCCTGGTCCTTTTGTCTCCACTCTAAGTACTGAAGCCTTCTGCTGTAGTTCCATCCTTTCGAAAGTCCAACATTGAACTTGGGAATGAGACAACAGTGAAGAGTTGTTGCCAATTAAGAAAAAAACAAAATAAATGACAAATCATTTCAGGACTAGGGTGACTTCAGATCACCTTCCCTGATACCATGTTTCAACCTTGGTACACATGTTTTGATGTGCCATATTTACTGTGTGTGTGTGTGTGTGTGTGTGCGCGTGTGTGCGTGTGTGTGTGTGTGTGCGTGTGTGTGCGCGCGCGCGCACGCACATGCATCTATGTTCAACTTTAGCTAGCTTTTATTGCTTTCTAACCATCTATTGGCTACAGGCTACATTTTATAAAATGCACTTGTAATTAATCGAAAGCAGTAGTATGACATTGGATACCCCTGATATATAGTCTGATTATTTTAGACTATGTGTGACTGGGGCCTTGAGAGATTAGGGGGAAAAAAATGTGGTCCTTAAATGTGTCTACAGGTGGACACTAGTAATAATGTCATTGAATACTTTAAAGAATACACTAATGTCATAGTCTTGCAGGATTAACCTGTAGGAGCCAAAATAATATGAATTCTCTCATTATATGACTAAAAAGGAATTACAACACTATCTTATATTCAAGGCTTGTATTTTAGGGTCCTTATATTTGAAATGAGAGCTTACAAAGAAAGTGCCAAACGATGTAAGGTTTCTTCTGATGATTCCCAAGATATATATCTGTATTTGGAACTGTTGGCAGGTGCCAATAACCCTTAAAAGTTGAAAATCACTTATGACTCACAGTTCCCTTAAACTTTTTGGGACAAAACAGCTTGGCAATTAAAATACAGATAGTCTCTATGCTAATTTTTCTAAGTTTTGTCATGATCTGTAATGACAAGTGTCTCTACTTCATTACAGAATCAAGTTGCTATTCAAATATGATGCTTCCTTTGGGAGTTTTTGTCTATAGGTTGATTTGAATCCCTAATAATAGTCAAACAGATTGATTTCTTCAAGAAATCTTTCTCATGTATTGTAATGGATCAGCTCGAGTACAATTTGTAGGTATATTCTACAATGAACATAAAATATTGTGTGTCATCATCACTTTTGTGAGTCAAGGGGCTTACATTGCTTGAAAAAAGATGCCATTTTCCAAGAGTGATTTCTTTAAATAAATCCTGTTATTGATATTCCAAGGAGGCATATTTTTGAATGATAAAATGTAAATAACACTGCATTTTCTTGAGGTATCATTAATACACTAGTTGAATGGCACATTTGTGTAGTAAGTCTAAAAGCAAGGTATTAGTTTAGCATTGGTTTGCACATTTTACACATGCATGTTAAAGATGAAATTGACTTACTTGAAAACAATGTTGTGATTTGACATTTATAATATGCATATTTTGCATGATGATCTCAAGAAAATTCATTCATACAATAGACTATGAAAGCATGTTCATAGCAGTGCAGTGATTAACATGAACAGGGAACACTATTGCTCCTTTGATATAGTTCTCTGTGGCCTGGATTTCCTTTCTTTTCTTTTTAAAAGCCAAGTATCCTCTAATTTGTGGATATCTCCATGTTTCAGATCTCAATACCTGTTTGAATTAAATTTGCAGGGGAATAACTGCGGGATCCCCCCATAGACAAAGTGTGGCCTTCGTTTCCTTTTAAGCTGGCAGTGTGTCCTTGCTTAAATGAAACACTTTGAGATAGTCTGTTCTCTTGCCCTTGGAAATCCTTGTCTTCATAACTGCAGCAGCAAATACCTGGAAGTCATTCAGGCTAGTTAGATGCATATTCCAAATGCCATTTGCTACTTGATTGTTATAAGGATTATTTTTCTTAACAGGTATATTTAGGAACTATTTTTTATCTTGGCTTTCCAACTCTTAAAAAATATTTTTGAAATTTAACTTCAACAATACTCTATAAAAAACTCAAAACTCCTTGGATAGGGTGACCAACCAACCAGGTTTGCCCAGGACTGAGGGGTTTCTTGGGTTGTGGCACATTCAGTGGTAGAACCAGGAAAGTCCTGGAAAAAACTGGTGTGGTTGGCAGCCTATTCCATGGATTACATTGTGCTCTCACAAAATAGAAGCTTATATAATGGTCACTAGTCCAGTGTTAAAGATACTCCATGGTGGCTGTAGCCTTTTTATTTCTGGATGAAAAGCCAGTGAACCGAGCTGTTTGTAAGTGGTCTTCATAGTGAGTATCAATCCACAGAAGCTGAGTGGAACATGAAGATATAATGGAACAAACCCCACTGAGTATCATTGGCCACTCGCCTCTAACCTTTGCCTGCTGAAAACATAGGGCATAGATATAGGTATCTAACTGGCCACTGAACCCTGTTTATGAAATCAGGTTATATAGCTGTTTTTAGAAAAAATTTCCAAAATTATTCTCTTGGAATAAATAGTTTTTTAAAAAAGAATTATGTGAGAGCTTGTCAGATTGTAAGGAACTATTAGGGTTTTGAATATGTTTATATTTAATTTTCCTGTAATAATGCAGTCCTTTGGGATACATTACAAACTCAAGCAGAGATTGCCTTAAATGGCTAGACAATTAACACTTGAATTAATTGTCATACTTTTTCTCACAGGTAAGTAGGTAAGTAGTACTTTCTTCAAAATTAAAAATGGTATCAACAATAAGAAAAAAGAAGTAAACTAGATCGTAAAATTATATTGTGCTGGTTGAAAGTTGTAGGATACAGTGTGTAGACCATGCAGTCAATGGCCTTCATTCATTTCTTCATGAAACTCTTCCACCAGAATTGGTCCACTCCTTTTTTTAAGTTTAATGTCATCTTTCTTGTAAATGCATACACAATTACACTGCCTTTCTTGCTGAAATCACAACACTGTTCTTGCTGTCTCTTAATTAAACTCAATGTAAATGGATTAAAAAATACACAGAGGTAATGTAATTTCCTCAAGAGTTGCCTACATATTATTCTCTAGAGCTCATTCTCAACAAGGGCAATTTTGATTCCAGGAGACATTTGTCAATATCTGGACACATATTTAATTGTGACTGGGAGGACATGGCAGGTGCTACGGGCATTTACTACATAGAGGTCAAGGATGCTACTAAACATTCTACAATACACAAGAAAAACCCTGACAGCAAAGCATTACCCGATTCAAAGTGCTAACGTTGAGAAACCCTGCCTTAGAGGTGTCATTTAAATTGTGAAATATGCATTTTTAAATAGTGACCTATAAAGTTTATAGAACACAGTTGAGAAAAATGTGGATTTATTGTGTATACAATATAGACTTTATTTTTGACTTGCAATTTTTCTTTTAAATTGATGAATAGTCTGATGATATTGTATAGTAGCCAATGTCTTTTGGCCTGCTGTAACAAAATACCATAGACCTGGTGACTTAAACAACAGACATTTATTTTTCACGGTTCTGGAGGCTGAGAAGTCCAAGATCAAAGTGCCAACAGATTTCGTTCCTGGTGACGGCTTACTTCCTGGCTTGTAGATACCTGCCTTCTTGCTGTGTGCTCCCATGGCCCTTTCTCACTGCATACAGGCGCAGAGAAAGAGAGAACTCTCTCTTCCTTTACTTATAAGGACAATAATCTTATTATGAGGGCCCACCCTTGTGTTCTCACCTAAGTCTAATTACCCCCTAAAGGCCCCATCCCCAAATACAAATAATTGGGGATTAGGACTTCAACATATGAGTTTTGGAGGGGGTACATAAATATTCATCCCATAACAGCCAATAAAATATAACTGCTTTTATTATTTAAATTTAGGCTGGGATATGCTGCAGTATCATAATTTCAGTGGAAAAAATCTGTAAGTCATATTACCGAGTTTAGTAAGAAATCTCTTGAAGTGTTTTGTTAGTGTTGTGCCATTATAGTCCAAATTTTCATTTTCACTTCTACATTTCTCCATATCATTGAAGGTGTTTTGGTACAGGGGAAGAACTCTGGCCTTGGAGCCAGAAAACATGGGTTCCAATCTTGACTTACTTGGTTAAGGGACCTTGAGTGAGTCTGACCCTTAGAATCTAATGAATCAAGTGGAGATACTAATGAAATCATGTGAAAGCTCTTTTATCAACAGTGAAAAGGATATTCCAGTCATTGAAGGGACCCAAGATGACTGGGGGACTTTCTGCCATCTTCCTATCACCCATTCTCTGATTTTATCACCACACTTGGGGTCTCCTGTGCATACTTAGGATATTCTATTTTTCCAGACTCTGGTGAATTTTTTATTTTTTTGAGTTGGAGTCTCACTCCACTGCCCAGGCTGGAGTGCAGTGGCATGCTCACAGCCACCCAAGCGTTGACCTGCTGGAATCCAGCAGTCCTTTCCACCTCAGCCTTTCAAGCAGCCAGAACTACAGGCGCGTGCTACCATGACCGGCTGTTTTTTGACTTATTATAGAGAGGAGGTCTTGCCAAGTTGCCCTGGCTGGTCTCGAACTCGTGGGTTCAAGCAATCCGTTTGTGTTGGCCTCCCAAAGTGCTGGGATTACAGGCTGAGCCACTGAGCCCAGCCGACTCTGGTAAATTTAGCATGAATTAGTCTGCCGTGCAGCTGCTATGACCTTTGAGAAGGGCTAAGTCCTAATTAGCAGAAAGAAAGTCTTTGTTTGAATGGGCTGTTAAGGGACAAGAATTCTGTTATGGGAGTATTGTGAGTCAGATGAGGATGGAGGTGGAGAGTATGTTCTAAGTCTCAATGTGGCAAATTCATAGGCAGATATTCTAGGTTGAGAGCCTTCACAGAATGGCATGGTATGTAGAAGCTGTGTTTGTCCATTTGCTTTGATAAGTGGGGGTAGATGTGAGTAGCGTTTCTGGGTGGCTTGTGTCCTAAAGACAGACAAGTTAGTGTCATCATGCATTGGAAGGGGGAAAAGAGGAAGGGGTACAGTGAAAACCAAAGTCAACTACTCTTTCTTGGGGCTAGCTCTGGTAAGAATGAGTAGAGGAATTGAATGGAAACATCTCTCAGATAGGATCATAACCCTGGATTGGGAATATGGCATTTTTTTCTCCTCCTCCTTTAAAAAAGAATTCAATTTCAAGATAATAGGAAACTGGACAGAGAGTTTGAATGTCATCCTGGAAAGAATGTTGGACTTGCAAGATCTGGCTTGAATCCCAGTCAGCTTTTAACTTCAGGCCATGTATCTAAAATGGAATAATAACAGTATTTTTACTAATTCACAT
Organism: Carlito syrichta; assembly: GCF_000164805.1. Taxonomy (NCBI): domain Eukaryota; kingdom Metazoa; phylum Chordata; class Mammalia; order Primates; family Tarsiidae; genus Carlito; species Carlito syrichta. The sequence continues at coordinate 307,240 of NW_007245607.1, read as the reverse complement.
GGCTGTTGGGAGGATTGAAGAAATAAAGTATAGTGGTATTTTTAGCACTAGAACGTCATCTTCAAATTTGGTCTCCACCCTGCATATTTCTTTTCTCTCTTCCTTTTGTTCCTATTCTTCCTGCCAACTCTTTCTTATCTCTGCTCTCTCTCTCCTTTCTCCTCCGCCTTCTATCATTCACCATTACTGCCAATGGAAATTGAAAAGGCAGAAAGCAAACTAATGTCATGTGTTTTTTTTTTCTGCGTCTCTTTTCAAGTTAAACATGTTTTACAAGACTTATTTACATAGAAGATTAAGATAATGGGCAACCTTAGTGTTAAATGGCACAAATGATGTACGGTATTAATCAGACACTGACGTTGCTCTTAAAGCTTAAGTGCATTTTTATGCATTAATGTATGCTTTGAGATATACTATAATTATGCACAGCGTGACCTTTCGATCAATGACAACCACATATACAATGGTGGTCCCACATTATAATGGTATTTTTACTGTACCTCTTGTATGATGTGTTTAGTAAATACACAAATACCATTGTGTTACAATGGCCTTCAGTATTCTGTACAGTAATATTCTGTGTAGGTTTGTAGCTTAGGGGCAATAGACTAGACCATACAGCCTTAGTATGTAGTAGCCCTGACACCCAGGTTTGTGTAAGTATACTCTGTGATGTTCGTACCACAACAAAATCGCCTAAGGATGCATTTCTGAGAATGTATCCCTGTTATTAACCAATACATGACTGTAGGGCACCCCCCCATCCATGGTTGTACTTTCTGTGATTTCGGTTACCTACAGTCAACCATGATCTGAAAATAGATGAATATTTTACAGTACAATAAGACAATTTGAGAGAAAGACACCACATTCACATAACTTTATTATAGTACTGTATATTGCTATAATTTCTCTATCTTATTACTATCATCATCATTATTTGAGTTGGAGTCTCACTTTGTCACCCAGACTGGAGTGCAGTGGCACAATCATGACTTACCACAGCTTTGATCTCCTGGGCTCAGGCACTTCTTCCACCTCAGCCTCCTGAGTAGCTGGGACTACAGGTATGTGTCACCACACCCAGCTAATTTTTTATTTCTTTTTTTTTTTTTGTAGAGATGAGGTTTTCTATGTTGCCCAGGCTTGTCTCAAATTCCCGGGCTCAAGCAATCATCTCACCTCAGCCTTCCATAATGCTAGAATTATGGGCATGAGGCACTGTACCTGGCCTATTCTATCTTATTATTAGTTATTATTGTTGATCTCTTACTGTGCCTAACTTATACATTAAGCGTTATCATAGGTATGTCTGTACAGGAAAAAACATAGTAAATATGGAGTCTGGTACTATATGCCATTTCCAATAGGTATATTGGAATGTATCTTGTGCATATAAGGTGGACTAGTGTGTTTCAATGCAATTTCTTTATGACCATTAACAATTCTGACCAAATTGATAGGTTGTATACCTGAGTGATGTGTCAACAGCCCTTTGAGGTCACCCTAAATCATGACCTAGAAGATAATAATAATTTTCTTTAGAAATATGCTCCTCGGCCAGGCGCAGTGGCTCAGCCTGTAATCCCAGCACTTTAGGAGGCCGAGGCGAGAGGATTGCCTGAGCCTGGGGGGTTTGAGACCAACCTGGACAACTTGGTAAGACCACGTCTCTACAATAAAAATCACAAAAACTAGCTGGGTGTGGTGGCGTGCATCTGTAGTTCCAGCTACTTGGAAGGCTGAGGCGGAAGGATTGCCTGAGCCCAGCAGGTCGAGGCTGCAGTGAATATGAGCATGCCACTGCACTCCAGCCTGGGCAACAGAGTGAGACTCCAACTCAAAACAAAACAAAACAAAAACAACAACAACAAAAAAACACAAAATTTGCTCCTCTACTGGATTGGTAAGTAAATGAACGATTGGAAGAGTTCTTTGTTCTTGTTGACTATATTGCAAAAGGGAACTTAGTTATACAGTCATGAAAATGTTCCTTTGATACTACTGAAATGAACTGAATATATTTTGATGCATATATTTTGATGAATATATTTTGATATAAGTCAAGCAGACATATCAAAAAGATTGATTGGTAATTGCATTTTTCCTCATCTACAATAAAAGTAGATAGCCAGTTTGGTGTCTTTGTCACCCCTATGGTCTAGTGTATTAGTTTTCTGTTACTGCTGTAGCAAATGACCACAAACTTGAAAGGCGCAGATTGTCATCTTACAGTTTTGTAGGTCAGAAGTCTGACGGTGGTCTTTGGGGGCTAAAATCAAGGTGTTGCATTGTTGTTTCTTTCTGCAGGCTCTAGGGGAAAATGTGTTTTCTTGCCTTTACCAGCTTTTATTCTAGAGGTTGATCCCATAGCTCATGGTATCCTTTTTCCTGTCTTCAAAGTTAGCAACATTGGGTTGAGTTCTTTCTCTCACTGACTAATTCTCCATCTAGAAATTTAGTTCCCTGCTTTTAAGGACACATGGTTAGATCATTACAGGAGATTCTTCCCACCTCAAGATTCTTAACCTTAATCATATCTGCAAAGTAATATATTCACAGGTTCCAAGGACTAGGGGGTAGATATCTTTGGGGGACCATTATTCTACCCACCGCATATATGTTTAGCTGTTAGAAAAAGCTAGAATATTTTTCTTTTAGAAATATGCCCACTACATTCTTATTCTTTACAATTCAATTAAAAAAAACAAACAAACTGGCTTTCTGAATTTCTTCTGTTTCTCGCTTCATTCTCACAAATTATGCTTCTGTCAATGATCAATTCTTCATTTGTTTCTCCGCTTTCTTTATCCCATTTTATGTTTAAAGGTCTACAGATCTATCTTAATGCTCTAATTCTACCAGATTTCTTTATAATCCAGATGGCATCCTTCTTCCTCTTCTTTTTTATGTATAACCTCTTTCTTGCTACCCTCTTTGTCTTTTCAGTATACATCTCTCTAGATTCATGTTTTATGAATAGATCAGAAAAAGATGGCGATTGACTAATGTCAACTCTTTTCTCCAAAGTGAACACATATAATACCACTGTTTTGGCTCCAGGTGATAGAACTGTATGGTTTTCATCAGAAACACATCTTTCAGGTGATTGCATTTTTGTTCTTTGGTGAAGGTCTGGATGTGAGAGAGTTGACATAGTTCATCTCATCTCTGATTAATCCAATATGTATTTCTAGCTGTGATTATACATTTTAATTCTTTATGAAGTTCCCATCATTTTTGTAGAGAAAATCTTTTCTCATGATTGTTAATTTAAACATTTTGTCAAAAAAGAAAAGAAATCTCAATTGGGTTGAAGTTTATACAAATTCAGATAATAAATACTCCTGCCCTTGTTTAAAATGTTATGCTGACATTTTTGGAGAAGAAATGCTTCTAGCATTACAAACACATCCTTTAAAATGTTATATAAAATGCAATTTTTAATCTACACCAAAAACCAACTGCAAGATTTTTTTCTAATCTATACTGTTGTGGCTAAAAGTGTATTGTTTTCTTCCCATATACCTATAAATCTGTCTGGAAAAAAATGCCTTTTTAAAGCAGCTATTTAAGAAGAAAGATTTCAAATGTTTATAGTTATCCTCATATACTCATACGTTATTTTCAAGCATGTGAATTTGGAGAAAATATAGGACAATACAACAAAATTTCTATAAATCAGCAATAAATTAGCACAAGCAAAGTTATCTCCTAATGTATCTTCTTTTACAGTTTTACATCATTTATCTTCCTTTAGGTTTTTTTCCCCAAGTAGGGATAATTCAGGAATAGATCAGAGGTCACTTGAATGCAGTAATGGCTCTATAAGTAAATGTGTTTTAATAATATAACGTTTCATTAGGGCCAAGTTGAATTATTGTAGGAGTTGTGGGATGTGTTTGAAGATATTACATAAGACAAATTATAATGAATCCTCATTCAGTGCTAACTAAAATAAAATTAGGTGATGCTCAAAATATACAATATTTATCAGAGGCAACAATGAGTTGCTAGGAATTCTAGAAATTGAGTTTGTATATAAATCATATTTCACAAGGGAACTTGTGAAATATGAGGATTTTGGGGCTCACTTTAAAATATTTTGGTTTTGCTAGCCAGGGAGAAGTTCAGGAGCCTGCATTCTTGTGATTCTGATGCTGGATGTTCATGAGTTGCTTTAAAACAATGGATTAAAATACAACTTCAAGACAAACCCCTAGTGACTTCTCCCACCTGCAAACTCCCTTTTATAAAGATATTACAGAAGTTTCACCAGATAAGTGAAGCTATGAGAACTAGCTTTATCAATTCTCAGAAGGGAACAGACCTGTCCTATTCACACCGTCTTTGTCCCTAAATGTCTAAATCAGGAACCGCCAAATTGCAGCCTATTATGCTCCTTTCCAAGACCACTAAGTGGTTTGCTCAATTCTAAAAGTTCTTTAAAATCATTTTCCAAGGGGTGGGTTTAATTCTACAGCTAGAGATTAACTAAGAGTTAGCCCTTTAGTAAGAGGACTTTCATAGTAGAATCAGTTTACCATCACTGAATAGGGAAGGAGAAGGACACAGATTCTCTCTTGCTTAGATAAGGGTTCTGATGGCAGCCACAGAGAGGGAGACAGTGCTGCAGGTGGCAGCTTGGTGGGTAGGCGGAGAAGGGACTTCAAAAAGCTCCAATTTCCCCCAGGATGGTCTTCTTTGATTTCAGTGGGGCTGCCACTGGCAGAGGTTGTGCATGGAGACTTCTCAGGCAGCACAGTTTTCCATCCTTTCTGAGCATTTTGTTTGTTTACGTTTCTAATACAGCTGACTTCTTAGAAGGCCCTTTCTTCCCAGGGAATTCACTAATCAAGGTACTACTCTATTTATTTCCGTAAACAAATTCTTATGAAAGAGCAATTCATTCATTGACTAAGAAATGTGATCATTTCCACTTTGTACCTGAGAGCTTCAAATCACCATTGTTGTTGTTCACATCAATTAATCCAGGTAACTGGGAAACATAAGACAGGACTAAAATATATCCCAACTGATTTGACAAGATAAAAAATCCAAACCTAAGATATCTAAACTTATGTTGTCTTAATCATGTTATGAACATTAAGGATGCTAGTTCTTCATAGGAAAGAATCACAGAGAAAAGACCACCAAATATTTTAAAAATAAAGTTCTTCGTTCTAGAACTTACTGTAGCTTGGAAAGCTTCACGCACCCAGCTTCTTCCTTTTTACTGTGGAAATACCTCCCTAGGTATGTAGGGTGCAATGTTAGAGTCTAGCTAGGGAGTATGGAAATTGATTTTTAGTAGTTTTCTATTATTAAAATATTTATGTGAACAAACATTTTGCATATTATTTATGTAAAGATGAATATTGAATTTCAAAGATAAATATTTATTTGATCCAATTAATTACTTGTACATAGTCTTAATAATTTATAGGGCAGTTCATGACTAATAAAAAAAAAAGAGTTGGCTATTAGATGATCATTTAGCAGTCATTTCTTCCAAAGAAATTGTGTTCATTTCAAGGCTAAGGCCCACACATTTTTAATGAGATTTTAAAAGTAAGTTACATCAGAGAGCACCTGAATGTAATAGAGATGGTTAAAGTGATAATCAAGTAAAGCTTTTTTCAAGAAAATAAAATTGATCTATCCCCTACACATTCCACTTGCCCCAAATGATTTTTAAGATATCTTTTTACTGGGATGTGTTCCATAAAAGACACGATTCTTAAAAATACAATTCAGTGATTTTAGTATTTCACATAGTTGTACAACCCTCACAGCTACCTAATTCCAGAGTATTTCATTACAGAGTAAAGAAATCCTGACCCCTTAGCAAACACTCCTCATTTCTTCCGCCCCCCTGGCAGCTACTTATCTAATTTCTGTCAGTATGGATGTGCCTATTCTGGATATATCATATAAAGGGAGTCACAATCCCTTTATAAAGGGTGTCCTTTAGTGCCTGACTTCGTTCACTTAGCATAATGTTTTCTAGGTTCTTTCATGTTTTAGCATGTGTTAGTACTTAATTTCTTGTTGTGACTAAATAACAATCCATAAGAACACATTGCTTACCCAGTCATCAATGAATGGATTCTTGGGTTATTGCCACTGTGAGCTGTTTTAATAATACTGTGAACATTTGGGTACAAGTTGCTATGTGAATATATGATTTCAACTATATTGCGTATATACTTAGGAGTGGTACTGGATAATGTGGTAACTCTGTGCTCAACTTTTTTGAGGAACTGCTAAACTGTTTTAACAAAGTGGCTTCAATTATTGTACATTCCCGTCAACAATGTATGAGGATTCCGATTTCTCCACTGTTTCATCAACCCTTGTTATTATCTGTCTTTTTTATCATAGCTATATTAATGAGTGTGGAATGGCATTTCACTATTGTTTTAATTTGCACTTTCTTCTCTTTAATATTCTGAAACAGATTCTATGGCGGAAAAGGAGGGAAGCTCACGATGGTTTTTATACCTCTGAATAAACGAAAAAGGAAGGTGATTCTAAGATGAGAATCACAGCTTACCTATTTACTTACATACAACACTATTAATAAAAAGATTCACATGGGTTATCAAAATGTATAGTATAACATAAGTGTACAAAAATATAAGAATGATAGCTGAGTAGAAAATGCAGATAAGGTAACCTGCAATATACAATAAGCATATTATAAGGTTTATACACTAGCTGGAGGTGTGATAGAATTTTGTCTCTGAACTTCCTAGGAGCCAAAGTAAAGTGACAAATTGAAAAATCTATAATGCTCATGAGATGAAAAAAAAAAAACCAAGTTAGAATTCTTTGCTGCCTGTTGTACAGTCATTATCTCTTCTCTGCATGATCCTGCCAGTATCAAGAGGATCCTGAATCTTGATGCGTTCCTTCTCATTGCTGACTCTTCCGGTTGGCAGAAGGGCTCAAGTCAGCCTCTCCCTTCCATCTATTAGTACCATAACTGCTCCTCGGAACGTTCCTCAAAAGACAGATTCTCCTAGTTTCCATTCAGCAGCGGTGAAGCTGTTTGAAGATATTAAGCAATATGAATTCTTAACTGTTGCTTTCCCAAGCTGAGCATTCACTCTTCAGATGACAGCATCCGATGGCTTCCCATTTTCAGAAGATTTAAGTCCGAACTTTCTGGTCCCTGCCTGGTTCTCTAGACCTATTTCCTCTCGGCTCTTGATAAAATCCAGGCGTGCTGGACTCACCATTCAGCACGCACCGCAAGTCCTTGTCTACATTCCTTCTCTATCCCCTGCCTCCTTATCACTGAGGAAATTTGAACTCCACTCTCCAAGGGCCAAATTCATCTATTATCTTTTCTTGGTAGGGTCTTAATACCCCCAGGCAGAATTAATTTTCTCTTCTCTGTGCTCCCACAACACTTTTTAAGCAGCCATCGTATGAATTTATAATAGTGATTTGTTCGTGGTCTGTCTTCCCCAGTGGACTGTGATCGGTTTCACAGGAGGAAATTGTCTTCATTTCTGTAGCCTCAGTGCCCGGCACAAAGCAGGCACTCAACAAAGGGTAGCAGCATTAAATTAATTTCATAAATCATTCCTGATTTATCACTCTCCTGTAAATGCATTTGGGTGCATTACTGTCCTTCTTTAAAAGTGACCCCCAGGAGAAAAAAATTATTTTTTCAGATTTTAGCCCATCTGTGTTCCAAATGCTCATCTGCTCTGGAAATCATATACTTCTATTAATGTCATCTCAGGCTGCATGGGTTTTGTTCATAGGCACGTGCACTATAGCATCCCAGAAAACTTTGCTGAATACTATGATATTTTTCCAGGCAAACCACTGCCAGGCCAGATTTTCCTCTGCTTCCACTCTCTCATCTATATATATAGCCAATAAATGTAATCTTGTTTTCTGCTAAAAAAGATAGCTTCATCTCTCCAGACCAAAATGATAAATTTCAGTTTTAATTTTGTCGTCTGTCATATCTAGTCTGATATCACTTGTGTATGGGAAGATAATGTGACTATTATCTTATTCTATCATCTTACTATATTTTCTTATTATTTTGCTATTTTATTAAATGTAATTGTGTGCTTAGTGCCAAAGAAAAAATATCCAATACATCTATTTACTGGGAAGTTTTTTGTGTGTTTCTTATTCAAGATTCTAAAATATCATATTCCTTCTCTTGACAACCACAAGTCTTCCAAAAATGTATGAAGATTTTCTTTCGATAGCTTTGGAAAAATATATCATCCTTTAATATATGTCTCTGCCTGATAACTTTCTGATCCCCACAGAGCCTCCTATATGCTCCTGCTATGCACTCATGTTGCAACCTGTTCCTTCTTTATCGCAGGGCTTGCCACATTTTATGTAATAACTTATTTAATTGTTTAGGACTACAATCTGTTTTCCTCAACATCTTAACTGCTTAGTACATGGCCTGGCTTAAATTTTATTTTAGTCAAATCTACTTCAGACCAATAATGTAATATGTGTAAATGCTATATTGGTTTTTTTTGGTTCCAACACTGAGTCAATAACTAAAAGGAGGGAGGCCTGATATGCCTGATATCTCAAAGTAGCAAGAAACATTGTCTCTGGGGAAGTTAAGGCAGTCAGCAGATGAAATTATTTGTCCAATAGGACCATTTCAAGTTAACTGTAAACTAATTGTCTTAGTCCGTTTTGTGTTGGTATAACAGAATACCTGAGGCTGGGCAATTTATAAAGAAGAGGTTTTATTTAGCTCATGGTTCTTCAGGCTGAGAAATTCAAGAAGCATGGCACCAGCACTGTCTCTACTTCTGATGACAGCTTTCATGCTGTGTCACAACACGGTGAAAAGTCATAGGAGAGGCTGCCGTGTGCAAAGAAGAAAAGCCCAAGGGGCATCTTGGCTTTATAGCAACTCACCCTCTCAGGAACGAGTTCATTCCTGTGAGAACTAACCCAGTCTCAAACGCACCTCAAGATCAGCACCGGGCCATTCATGATGGATCTGCGTCCATGATCCAAACACCTCCCAGTAGGTCTCACCTCCCAGCAGCACCATCTCAGGGATTAAATCTCAACCTGAGTGTTGGTGGGAACAAACTGTGTACAAACTATAGCACTAATCAAATAATGACTTGCATTCAGTAAACTTTAAAATCTCCAAGAATATAGATGGTAATAGTTTATCAAAAAGAAAACATTAGTGTAATCATTCCAATATTTTTTATTATTATTTCTTGCCCTGAAACTTCTCCATTCCTCTAGGGTGCAATGTGTACTCAATTGGGGCATCTTGGGTGTTATTCAAGAAGCTTTATTCCTGATGCAATAAAAGGATCTTATTAGAAGCCACTGACACTCTGAAGGAGGTCTAAGGAGCTCAGCAGGAAGTCTAAGGAGAGTGTTATGGTGAGAATTCAGTACAATTTGGTTTTTAAAAATTCAGCTCCACAAGACATCCCCATGATATAAATATTCCTAATTAACACAGAATTTTACTTCCTTCTTACAAGGGGCTGCAGTTCAATTTAAGGCTGCTTAAAATTATCTTAACTTGTCCCATTTGGCAAGCTAACCCAGGGTCTTAGGAAACTGGAGCTGTAGTATGCAGGAATGTGGGCAGCTTTGCGCTCCCTCCCTCTGGATCTGAGAGACCTCACATTGATATGTTTAAATATATCTTCAGGGTGCAGCAGTCCACTACTGGTGAACTGGCAAGAGAAACTTCTGGAACACCAAGACAGAAAACTGTAAGAAGTGGAAGTTATCAAAACTAAAGTTTTTCAATATGGTGTGCTGCTAAACTAACTATATTGTTTATAACAACTCACCTCTCAGGAATGAATCCATTTCTGTGAGAACAAACTCAGTTCAAAAGAATGAGAACTCACCTCAAGAAAGACACTAAGTCATTCATGATGGATCTGACTCCATGACCAAATACCTCCCACCAAGCCCCTCCTCCCATTCATGTAAGCAGCCCAAATGAAAAGTGGGTTTTCTGTTAGCAACAGAAATAAGGAAATAAAAATAATTATTTCTCATTAGTTAACTATTGGATGCCATGAAAAATAAAATGTCTCTATTTCCTGAACCCAACCAATATTTTTAATATCTTTTTTTTTTTTTTTTTTGAGTTGGAGTCTCCCTCTGTCACCCAGACTGGAGTGCAGTGGCACACTCACAGCCACTGTAGCCTCAACCTGCTGGGCTTAGGTGATCCTTCTGCCTCTGTCTTCCAAGTAGCTGGAACTACAGGCGTGTGCCACCAGGTCCGGCTAATTTTTTTTGACCTATTGTAGAGAGGAGGCCTCGCCAAGTTGCCCAGGTTGGTCTCGAACCCCTGGGCTCAGGCAATCCTCTCGCCTCAGCCTCCCAGAGTGCTGGGATTACAAGCTTGAGCCACTGTGCCTGGCCTTTTAATATCTTGATATCTATATGTATGTTATGTCAAAAAGTTAATAATATGAAGGATTTATTATAAGTCCTGAGCTTTATTTCTTGAATCAGAGTAGCATTTATTAAGGATTCCTATGCAAATGGCACCGAGTCTGTGCTATGTACTATGACATGGTCCTGTTTTCTAGAAATTGACAGTAGAATCATGAGCCCAGAAGTTCTAAACCAGCCTGGACAACATAGTGAAATGTCCATATCTAGAAAAAACAAAAAAGCAAAAAAAGAAAAACCATCCACAACAAAAAAACAAAGTGACAGTTGAAAAGAAACACAGTTAGGCATGAAATGATTTTGTTCTCCTTTCTTCTACTGCCCATAAAAAAGTATAAAGATTAAGAAAATGAATTGTTTTTTATTGAGAACCAAGACATCTCAGAAACAACTCATCACCGGCCGGAGTCAAATTCCTCCAGCTTGGTGAAAGACCAATGCTCGATTTTTGAGAGTAGGATGTATATGAATAGTCCTCTTGGATAATTCTCTATGCAATCATGCCTACAGCCGCCTATGAAGACAGCCTGAGAATGACAAAAGTGCAGTTTTCATAAAAATCTGTAAAAAATGCTAGTAGCAGGCAACCCCCTCGGGTCCCCTCCTGCTCTGGGAACTTTTCTGTTCTCTCAGTAAATCCTGCTTTAAAAAGAAAATGCTAGTAGCATGCTTGCCTCTGCATTGACAAAGTGCACCATGAAAGGGTGCATTTCTCCTCCTACTTTGAAGAAACCATTATAACTTTGTAGAGTTGAAAGAATTGGTTCATTGGCAGTTTCAGCAGTTTGGGTGTATTTGGTTTACTACAGCTAGCATGTTACCGCATCATCAGCACAGGTGCGGTTGAATGGATTTGGCAGTAAATGAAATGGTCCAGTGCCAATGGGGGAAATAGAGGGGATGCAGGTGTGTCTTCATAGAAGCTCCATGATGCTGTAAGCTTTGGAAGCAAATCTCCACAAAGAAAAGATGGTGGGCATCATGTAATAGCTGTGAGGACCCTGTTCTTGAGCACATGTGAAACACCTCTGGACGCTTTTGAAATTAGTGGGTGAGGGTGAATTTTTAAAATAGACTAAAATAGACTAAAATTTTCATTTACTTTGTTCCTAATGATTGTATAAATTAAGACACACAGCACTTAGAATAGAATCTCACATAGTTAAACCTGGGATGTGGGTTATGAGTAGAATAACATGTAATCTTTTGTCCAGGGTTGCCTTTGACAATGAAGGGTTTGCTACTAAAAATTATGCCAAGACGACAGATGTAAACTGTGACTGTCCCAGACAAACGGGAACATATAGTCACACTCTTAAGGACTGTCACCTTCAATGATTATGGCATTTACAGGAAGACAGAAGAATTGAGTGACAGGGCAAATATAAAGTTTACATTGTTATGGTCCCTTTCCCCTGCTGACCTCACATTACAGTCCAGAAAATTATGTCTCAAATTCTTCAACACCCGCTGGCAATCCCCAAGGTATCTACCTTTCTTAGCATGGTCATACTGTTCCAGCAGTTCTGGTGTGCCCCATTTTAGTAGTTTGATTTTACTCCCTTCCTTTGCTCCCCAGGACAGTAGCCTTCCAAGGTCCAAAGAGACACTTTTCTGTTAAAAGTCTGGGGTTAAAGTGTGGAAACACAATGCTTTCTTATCACAGCTGGCCACATCAGTCCTGTCAAAATGCTAATGGTAGAATATTTATTTATAAACAGAGTATCCAGAAGACCAAAATTTTCATTTACTTTGTTCCTAATTTGCAGAGTTGATACCTTTTTTAAAACTAAGTTGACGTTTTGTCTTCAGTAAATTCTAATATGTAGCTGGAAACTTCCTTTGTAAAGTGTACTTGGTTTGTTTTAAGCTCTTTCCAAGTGACTTTATAACTTTTTAAAAGTTTCAGTGTTGGCACTCTTCCTCTGTCCATGGGGCTGGTAAAGATAGAATTATGAGCTCCTCTGGCATTGTCCCAGCCCACTTCTTTGAGTGACTGCCTTTATGCAAGAAGCCTCTTGCCGACTCAGCTCCCAGTGCCCACCAGGGTGTAGATAAAGCTGTAGCTGAGACCATCTATGAGAGCAGATGGGCTGCCAGTCCAATGACGATAGCTTTGATAGCTCTACAGACGTTGAGATGCAGCTTTCAGCTGTGAAAGGCAAGACCCAGCAGGGGAAGTAGCTATCTGGTCAAATTTAAGATCTTTGCCAAAAAATTATCTTTATTAACCTTCACAGTTATCTAAGCTCTGTGAAGGCAAGAATTTTTGTATTTTGTTTATAGTACTAACCTCAGGGCTTTCAAGAGTGCCTGGCATATAATAGTAGGAGCTCAAAAATATTTGTTGAATAAAATAATACTTTCTCATGCCTAAAATGAGGATATTAATAGAACCTGTATCCAGGATTGATATTCAGCTGGTTTCCGTCCCAATATATTATTCAATGTCATGGGATTGTTGTGAGGAATGTATAAATTAAGACACACAGCACTTAGAATAGAAACTCACACATAGCAAGTGGCCAACACATGTCTGCAGCCATCAGTTTCTCAGCAGGGAGGTTGACACCCAGGAAGATGGGGGAAGAATTCAGGAGCCCAGTAGGGAGCACCCTTGTGTCCCAGAAGCTATAGCAGTGTTTGGGGCTGAGTCCTATTTGATTGTGGGGAAGAACAATTGCCAAGGATGCTGTAGCTGACCCAGGCTTAAACTTCTCTGCCAGGATATGGAGTTAGGGAGGCAGAGTGAGATCTGAGGAAAGTGGCCACGGTAATGTGAATTAAAGTCAAATGGCCCCTTAGAGCTTGTTTACCACTGAACATTAATTTTTGTTGTTGTTGTTTTTGTTTTTGTTTTTTTAGGAATTCATCACTACTGTTTCTTTTTTTTTTTTTTAACATTTTTTATTTTAAAATTGTGGGGTACAGTTAAGGGTTAGGTATACAAATATGCAACATTCAGGCACCCTTGTTGATAAGGGGTGTCCCCCCATCCCCAGACAGATATTGACTACCGTTAATCCCACCTCCCTTCCCCTGCCTGCCCCCCTATAGTTTCCCACTACTGTCAATCCTTTTCTTATAGTATTACAATAGATGTTCAAGGTCCACTTAAGAGTGAGAACATGTGTACTCAGATCTTTGTTTCTGTGAGAGATAACTCAGTATTATAAACTCTAGTTCCATCCAGGTTGCTGTGAAGTTCATGATTTTGTTCTTTTTTATGACTGCGTAGTATTCCATCGTGTATATGTC
>NW_007245607.1:292372-293075 GCF_000164805.1 Carlito syrichta | reverse complement strand
AAATGTAAAACCTCAAACCATAAGAACCTTAGAAAATGCAGGACACACCCTTATGGAAATTGGAACTGGCATCCAATTCCTGAACAAAACCAGAAATGCGTGGAACATTAGTGTTATTCTTTTGACAATACATTGTATATTCAGACAAGTGTTCTTTGTTAATAGACAAATACACCCAGTGGGAGGTCATACATTAATCTATCATCAATAAATGATGTTTATACCATCTTCACAGGGGTACAGTTCTCTTAATGAGGAGAAGGCAACATTCTGAAATGGGCCCCAGGACAGTTAAATGATGGGGCAGAGAGACCATCAGGGCACTGAATAGTGCCCAAGAAGGGCTAGCCCAATCCTGCCAGGAAGGGGCATGGTGGTGGAGTGCCAAGGGCAAAGGGTGGATAAACAGGGTGTGGGCAGAACAGAAGGAGGACCCTGACACCAAACTGCTACTGTCTACCTGAAAATAAATTGTGTTACAAAGATGAGAAGCTCTGTAGTATTTTCAGAAGGTTTTTCAACCTCATTGCCCTGTTCCTTTTCTTAATTAGAAACTTTATCAATTTAGGATACAGTACATGGTACTCTGGTTAGATTTATATGTATGTAAGATTCAGGTCAGTTGTAGAAGGTTGAGTTGGGTTGAAATTCATATCACTTGTGCATTTGGTAATAATAATTCTTTTTTTTTTTTTTTTTTTTT
>NW_007245607.1:276032-292233 GCF_000164805.1 Carlito syrichta | reverse complement strand
ATGCGCTACCACGCCCAGCTGATTTTTGATTTATTGTAAAGATGAGGTCTCGCTGCCCAGGCGGGTCTCAAACCCGCGGGCTCAGGCAATCCACTCACCTCAGCCTCCCAAAGGCGCGGGATTACAGGCTGAGCCACGGAGCCCGGCTAATAATAATTCACATTTATATAATTCATATTATACATGAATAATTATATTTTATACAAATTCTCGATATATATAGATAATTATATATAATCAACTTGTCTACTTTATATACTATATATAGATTACATATATGATCTATACCTATATATAAAATATATTTAGATACAATAACTGTGAGGTATGTGGGGCACATAGTATTAACTCTGTGTAACATATAAAGAAAACAAAGTACAAAGAATAAAGATACTAGTGGTAGAGCCCCTGGAGATGGAGAGGTGGCATTTTTGTTGATGTTCCACTAAGTGTCAGCACAGGGACTCAAACTCTGGTTTTCTGACTTCATATTCAAAGGAGGACTTTTTTTTTTAAACCATACGTAGCTACCTCACAAGCACAAATTAACAGAAAAATCTTCTGGGTTCCATGAGTTTGCTTCCTATTAAGTGTACTAATTGAGGCACAAACTAGTTCTGTCTCTAAACCGGTAGTTGACTTATCAGAGTGTGGGAAGAAAACATTCGACTTTTAGCTTTATATTTCTGGTTGTGTTCAAATTAGTATAATACATCACTGCAGTTTACCTTAATGCATATATACATATACATATATCGTAATAAATGTGTATCATTTATGTCAGTGTAATGACAAAAATTTCGATGCCTGCTTTTTTTTCTTTTTTAACATGGAGCTGCAGGCTCACAAAAGCCTGGAAACCATTGTTCTTAATGGATAGCTACTTTACCTAAAAGGTCTGTGTTGCTTTTAGCTAAGCACACTTTCCTTTTGTCACACTTTATGCCTAGTGCAACAGAATAGCAGAACCTTTGAGTGAGAAAGGCCTGGAGAGATCAATTCGCCTAACCCCTTCTTTGACAGAGGAAGAAACTGAGGCTTACAGGGGTTAAGGGATTTCCCAAGCTGACAGGTTAAGTTTGAACTCAACAATATGGGAAACGGATGGAAAATCCAGTTAATGCCTAGCTAGCCATGGTAATGTGTCATGGAGTCGGCTTGCAGAAATTAAATCTGTTAATAATCCCCAAACCTTATTTTAGCCAAAACTTTTAAATGTCTCATCTATCAACTTTTTTGCTACAGATGGTAACATAATGGCTTTCCTTTTCTGGGCACCTATGAATACTGCATTAAGCAAAACTATCATACATATAGTGGATGCTGGATATTTGGTTATATTTTATTTTATTTTATTTCGGTTGGAGTCTTACTCCATCGCTCAGGCTGGAGTGCAGTGGCACGCTCATGGCCATCCCAGCGTCAACTTCCTGGGCTCCAGTGATCCTTCCACCTCAGCCTTCCAAGTAGCTAGAACTATAGGCATGTACTACCATGCCCGGCTAATTTTTTGATTTATTGTCTCACCAAGTTGCCCCAGCTGTTCTCGAACTCGTGGGCTCAGGCAATCCTCTCACCTCGTCCTCCCAAAGTGCTGGGATTACAGGTTTGAGTCACCATGCCTGGCCTGGTTATATTTTAAATACAAATGTGGTAAACATATATAGCTATATAGTTATATATACATATATCAGTTGGCAAAAAACAATTGTATTGAAACAAATAGACTCTCCACCTCTGTCTCTTGTGAAGAATGGAACAAGATTATAATATTCCCCCACAGGCAAGTAATTACTCAGAATCCACTGAATCTTGGATTGCTGCAGGTTTGCTTTAGCATTTCACCTCAGAATTTAAGACCAGACCATTGCTGAACTATTTTTCACATGGTGAATTCCAGTAAGTATTTGGTTATATTACTGTACTTGCCGGTCTCTTCCATTACTTTGGTTGTGTACCAGTGCCTAAGGATTTTACTTACTGAAATATTATGGCCAATAAGATTTGGCTCCCTTCATCATTCTTAAATTTTATAAAAATTAAATGCTTGGCTGGGCATGGCGGCTCAAGCCTGTAATCCCAGCACTTCGGGAGGCCAAGGCAAGAGGATTGCCTGAACTCGGGGGTTCAAGACCAGCCCGGGCAACTTGGTAAGACCTCGTCTCTACAGTAAAAAATAAATAAAAATAAAAAATAAGCTGGACATGGTAGCACGTGCCTGTAGTTCCAGCTACTTGGAAGGCTGAGGTAGAAAGATGGTCTGAGCCCAGCAGGTCGAGGCTGCAGTGGCCGTGAGCATGCCACTGCCCTGCAGCCTGGGTGACATAGTGAGACTCCAACTCAAAAAAACAAATTGAAAAAAAAAAAAAAGAAAAAAAATGCTACCACTATGAACTTTAGAATCAATCTGCTTATTCAAAGGCAAAAAATGAAAACAAACAAAAAAACCCAAACCACCATCACCAATTAAAATGTTACTGGTATCTTTATTGGAAAACTCATGAAATTTATAGGTTGCTTTGCAGGTCGTTGACTTTTTTATACTGAGTCAGTTTTTCCCCCAAATAAAATATTGACATCTTTTTCAATTAGGATATGTCTTTTAATATACTCAATCACTTATGTCCCCTTGGCAAAGTTTTTTTTCATTCCATTTTCTAACTGGTTGCACATTGTATGTAAGAAATTTATGTTGATACTTTTTACAAATCATATTCTCCATCATTTTATTGATTTCTTCTATCCTTTATAGCCATTTTTTGGTTGATTATCTTGGGATTTCCATAGGTACATTCATCTCACTTATGAAACTGACCATTTTGCTTCTTTTCCAATGTTTATGCTCCTTATTTAGTTCTTTTATGTAACTGTATTACCTATTACTTCTAGAGCAATTATTTAATCATGCCTCAATTATTGATACTTTAGATTTTTGTTCATCCTAATTATAGTGTAGTGACTATTTCTCTGCACAGAGCTTAAGCAGTTTGGTCATTTTGTTAGGATGGATTCCTACAAGCACAATTTGCTGGGTCAAAAAGTGAAATAATTAAAAAAACTTGTAGTACATGTTGCCATATTATGTTCCCAGAAGGCTTTACCAGTTACTCTCATCACCTTTCCTCCACTGTCCACAATCTGCAGGCTCCCCGCACAGACCCTCTTCCTACTCCTTCCTATGTTGCTTTCTCTTTGCTGCCCACTAAGGGAATACCGGGAAATTCCAAAGAAAGCCTTCCCAAATCAAATCAAACACAGAAACAAACTTGATACTCAAGTAACCTGCATATCCATTTGACAACGAAATGGAATGATTTGGAAATTATTTGTTCTTTGCTCACTCTACTTGAAAATCATCCCAGGCTCTTTTTCCCCCCTCTCATTCACATTCTGAAAGCTATTAAAACCAATAGATTCTGCCACTTTAACTTCTCTTCTACCTGTTCTTTAGTTTCCATACCTGCTGTTACCGCCCTAGTGTGGGAACTCATTCTCCCTTGGACCACTGTAACTCGATCTAACTGATTTAAGGACCTCTGGTGGGTCCTTTCTTTACACCTGCTCAGTACCCTTCATTGGCAGGAAAACTTAGGAGGAGCACCATGCATCCATCTAGCTGCTTCTTTTTCTCTCCCCACTTACCTACTACCCTCTAGCCCTCTCCACACACTATCTGCAGCTCCCTGACAACTTGCAGTTTCATGTCTCTGTGCTTTTACACATGCCATCCAACTGCCCTTAGCACGATGAGTCCCTAGCAAAATCCTTTTTTTTTCCCCTTTAGGAGCCATCTCAAGAACTACCTCTCTTGGCTGGGCTTGGTGGCTCAGTTTGTAATCCCAGCACTTTGGGAGGCCAAGGCGGGTGGATTGCCGGAGTCCGCGGGTTCGAAATCCACCTGGGCAACTTGGTGGAGACCTCGTCTCTACAATAAATCACAAATTAGCTGGGCATGGTAGTGCGTGCCTATAGTTCTGGCTACTTGGAAGGCTGAGGCAGAAGGATCGCCGGAGCCCAGCAGGTCGAGGCAGCAGTGGCCGGGAGTGTGCCACTGCACTCCAGTCTGGGCCCTCTCTGGTGAAAAGTTCCACCCCACAGGAGGGTTATCTATTGATGGAGTATGACAATTATGTCTTGAGGTTATTTTTGTGCCCAGTTGCTAGGGCTCCTATAGAAGTGGAACCAAGTTGAATGAAAATCAGCAGGGACTGGCTTTTCCCTTCTTTTTGGCAAATTGCATTTGTTTAACATGACTTCAAGGTTATTCCCTATATATCTATTTCCACCATCAGTATAGACACAGAGTTGGCATTGCAGTAGAGGCTTCTTTAATGGAGCTGGGGGAGGGAGTTGGATCCGCTGTCTCCCTGCTCTCACGTGCCTCAGGGCGCTTGCCTTGCTGACTGTTAATGATCACCTTAGGCCCTGAAGCACAATGATGAGAGACCCCCAGTGACTGTGACAACTTCAGACAAAGCTTTTGGTCCCCCCCCCCCCGCCTTTTTTTTTTTTTGGTGGGAGAGAGATTCAGAAATTTCATGAGCTGGTTTGATAGAAAGGTAAAAATCTTAGAACTGGAAAGGGGGAATCAGTATGTCATCTAATTCAGCTCTTCGCTTCCAGGAAGACCTGAGGATCTAATCAGTACCTCCTGTCTCGAAAGGTCTGTGGGAAGGAAAAGTCCTTTGTTCATCCAAGCCAGTGTTTGTCAGCCCTCACCAGCAAGAAGTCCCTAGGTTTCGCCTCCCACCTGGCACTCTGTCCTGCCTGGTGCCCATTTCCTCATCTCCTCTAGCTCCATTTCCTGTGAGCAGGAAGAACACCTGGCCGGCCGCCTCTGGCTAAATATCTTTAGTTTACTGGGGTGGTGAGTGAACATCTTCCCTGAAGAAAGCACGCTGCATACCTCTGATACCACAAGAGCCTCTCTCTGATTCCGGCTCTGCAAAAATGGGTGAGATGGGGGTGAGGGGTGGGGAGTGGGGAGAGTCTCCAATGTACATGCAGCACACTCAGTTCATTGAGGAAATGGAAGAGGTGTTCCTGGCACACACCTGGGGGATGAATCTTGCTTCCTGTAGCACAGATGCCCTCTGCAAACTGTTCCAAATCCAACCTATTTATTCCAAATTCCACTACAAGTATCCATTAATAGCTAGTGAGATGCTTCCAGCTCTAGTTAACCATCTACTAGTTCTGGGGGAGTGCTCTGTCTTTATTCATTGAGAAACACAGATAAAACTGCTATCATATGTTTCTGTTGCCAGACCTTAGTCTTATCACAGTTTGAAATGGTAAACAATCAAATACGTGCTTTGAATTACTCCTCTTCTTGGCACAAAAGCATTTCTTCATTCTTTCAGGAGAGTGAATGCTTTGCAACATCTCCCACTAACAGCCTGTTAGGATTCTCTGCTAAATTAATGTAGTACAAATAAACCAGGCGGAAGGCTGGCGGAACGCTAGACAGCCCCTCTTCTCTGTTGCCGCTGCAGCCTGGGACCATCCTGCCGTGCTGCTGCAGCATCTGGACAGTATTGGAGGTTGTTTCTCAAGGACACAAGCAGGCACCTCCGGTGAATTTCAACTTTCAACATCTCTCTGGCTCTAATCTATATTTAATGTTTCATGACTGGTAGTCAAAGAAGCTTCAGCTGAATATCAGGTTGGAATGAAAATGATCCTTGGGAGAACACTCGCTTCCACCGTGCGCCAGCAAAGTGTCTGTGACAGAGGCTTTCCCCAGAGATGTGTTGCCCATTCTCTTGCAGTAATAATAATTATGCCTTATGATTGCTGTGCCCACATAATCAAAGATCGCTTCATCAAATGTGACCCTGAGGGGAGGCTGCCTCTGCTCCTAACTGGATGTCAGTTACAGAGAGCAGCACCCTCAGGGACTCCGGGTCTCTTGTTGCCCTTTTCAGTACGGTGCTGTTAGCATTGTGTTTCTTTGCATTCTCCTTCATGCAAATGATGTGTGAATCATGCCCTCTAGAAGGCACATGTGGTGAGGGGGAGAAAGAGGGGAGGGAGGTAGGGGCTGCTGTATTCTTCTCCCAGGCCTCCTCCCCAACCTACCACAGGGATTTCTTGCATGGAGCATAATTACATCTGTGCCATATGGGCTCATTTATATTCTATTACAGGTTAAGCTAATACGACTCAGAAATATGCTAAAAATACCTCAAAGTATTCTAGAGCTGTCAAAACACTTGTTATTTCGTGCTCACTCGTTTGATTGCTAGTGTTTTTATTTTTGTTGGGAGATTCAGAGAGCTAAGAAGGTATGATGGTGTGCTGGTGTCCATTCTATAAATACAGTTTAATTTCCTGCATTGTTGTAATATGTGGGCTTGTAAAGAAAAGATCTTTCTTTATAATCCTGGAATGGCCCCGAGACATGGGCACTGAAGCCCCTATATGTGTAGGTTTTAATTTCCCAAGGGGAAGAAAATACAGATTTCAGATGTATGGTTTTGTCAGCTTTAGAATATTTCTTGTCTTTGTTTGATGTAATTATTCATTGTGATAGAGAAACACCTGCAGCGGGCTGACACACCAGAGTAACGTGCTGCTTGAGTTGTAAGGGTCGGGTTTGGATGTCAGGCACATCTTGTCAAGATTTTACATGTAGCATGATAATGAAAAGTACAATCTTTAATGAGTAATGAGTTCAACAATGATTTACAAGGGCATGCTGAGTTGTTTTTGTGCAATGGTTAAAGTCCTCCAACCCACTAATTTCCACCATCAGTTTAGAAAATGTGTAGGCCATGCTTGTGTAGACTCTTAAGCTAATGATTTGTTTATGTAATTCAATTTTGCATTATTGCTATCTTAACATATTATGGAATTTCAAAAATATGTTAAGAACAGAAGAGCAAGCACAAATATCTTGCTTTTCCATACTCAACAAACCAGCATTTCCAGAGCTTATAAGGTGCTGCTAATCACATCAGCCATCAGTTAAACAGACTATTTAACTGAGAACTGAATTCACACAAAGGCATGCTTTCCTAATTTGCTAATAACTGTTCTGTGCTGACTGATTGGGCAGTTAAGACTACCAGGATTCCAATCTCAACTCTGTCACTGTTAGGTTGTTATTTGTTAGCCTGACAAATTCCATACTTTTTCCAGTGCTTAACTCCTTTGTCTATACAATGAGCCTAATAACAGTAGCCATCGCAGTGGAATTGTTGAAAGTATAAAGCAGGCTCATGTCATAAAATACTAGGCACAATGCCTGGCACATAGGAATCACTTGGTTAGTGTTAGTTATTATTACCGATGTTGATTTTGATTTTAACATAGTTCCTTTGTATAATCATATGACTCTTTTAATTAAAAAATATGTTTTTACAAGATAATGTTAGTTGCACACACTTATATTTATCTTAGATGCTGGCTAGCGGTTCGTGGCATTTTGGATCACACAACCAAGTTCTTTTTTTTTTTCTTATCCCACTTAGAATCGGTAGATATTTCATAAACCGTCATGAAAATAAATAGAAAAATTCAATGTTAATGTATTAACGATACATCTACTTAACATATACTTTTGAAATGTTTGTACAGGATCGTTCAGTATACAAAGTATCTTGTGTAATTGAAATGTTACATTTAAATAAGAAGGAATTCTAGAGAATAGTAAACAAATAATTGAGTCAGTAACTATAGCCAGTTTGTATACTTTTGCTTATTTAAATCCTAATACAGAGCTATTTGAAGGTAGGGGTGTGTGTGTGTGTGTGTGTGTGTGTGTGTGTCTGTGTGAAAGATAGACTCTCTATGTAGACACAAGTGCACAAAATAATCTGATTTTGAGAACTTCATTTGAGTGTTCCTATTCGGCCTCATGACTGTGGAGTAAGTCACGTGGCCTCCTAGTTGCAAACTTGGGCTCTGAATGGTCTTCCAGGCCTTTTCTCCATCTTTTCTTATACTACCCTGAAAGCAGAATTAAATTCATCACTATATGAAGAGCTATTTGTTGCCCAGACACTTCAAACTTTATATTTTTGAATTGAAGGCCTAATGTAAATTTGATGTAGAAACAGAGGTTTTCTTTTCACTCACCTTGTCTTTATGGCTGGGACACAGACAATGGCAAAATGACACATAGGCCACCATGTACAGATGAATATCTCCACCCCCGATTCTGGCTTGATTGTAGTCACTAGGTTTTTGGACAAGGGTGCCAAAACTTTGAAGGACCCAGTAGCCAGGAAAATAGCAATGTGATTCTATTACAGTGGCTCATACCTGTAATTGCAGCACTTTGAGAGGCTGAGGTGGGAGGATTGCTTGAGCCCAGGAGGTTGAGACCAGCCTAGGCAACACAGGGAGACCTTATCTCTACATGATTTATAAAATTTCATGCTTAAAAGTGATATTTTTCGGCTTCAGGAAAATGTTGTTTTCCTCTCAAAATTACTACAGAGACTTCTTCAGAGATTAGACACACAAGCTTTCAATGGTTAAAGGTCAATCATATTTTCTTTTTAGTTCTCTCTTGTCAATTGTATTGAAAAGTGCTTTAAGGTAAAAATAAAAGTTTTCCAAACCATAAGTAAGCTTTGCCCTTAGACTGGGTCAGTATGAGAGTAATGCTTTTACAATTTCATTTCATTTTGAATCACACATCATATGATTCGATCATAGACCTTTTTTTCTTTTGAATAATATCTTCCTTAACCTAATCCTTTATTGTCAACATGAGGTTACAGAGGTTGTTAGAGATACGGACTAGTAGAAGTCTAGGCTGGGCACAGTGGCTCACACCTATAATCCCAGCACTTTAGGAGGCTGAGGCAGGAGGATTGCTTGAGCCCAGGAGGTTGAGACCAGTTTAGGCAACATAGCGAGACCTTGTCTCTACAAAAAAAATGTAAACAATAGCCAGACATGGTGGCACTTACCTGTAGTCTCAGCTACTTGGATGGCTGAGGAGGAAGGATCACCTGAGCCCAGTAGATTGAGGCTTGGTGAGCCATGATGGTGCCACTGCACTCCAGCCTGGGCGACTGAGTGAAGCTCTGACTAAATAAATAAATAAATAGAAAGAAAAAAAGAAAGAATCTACTTGACTGAGAGGCAAGAGGAGGTCTTTCTCTTTTCCCTTCATAGAGTCTTCCTTAATAGGTCAGGAAACAAATTCTTTAGCTGGAGGTAAAAGTGAAACAACGTAAGACTAGGCTCACAAACCCAAACATGTATTTTGTTCCTGGGGAGAGCAAAGTGTATGTGTTTGCATATACATTTACTTTTACTTTGAACCAGACTTAATTAAAAATTTTGAATAAACTAACATTCTCTTTCAACTTACTTTACTATCGTATGCCTTACCAAGGGACGAAGACCCATAGCAGAGGCCTTTTCCTCTCCCAGCTAAGCCCTGAATGGCCACAGTCTCCAGTAAAGCAACCTAAGGTATAACTTCTCTGGCTCTCCATGCCAGACTAGAGGCTTAAGCTTTAAAAACACAGCTAGTGATTTCCCGTATCTTCTGTAAATGGCATTTGCCTTCTCTAAAAGGAAAGATCTTTTCTAATTTGAGCTCCCATTTACAGAAACTTTGGACAGAAATGCAACTTCCTAGAGTTTCAATTGATGGAAAAAAATTGTTACATGAAAAACATATCCTCTGAAGATGAAAGAACAATAAAAAATTTAGCCAAAAATTGTGCCATATTTCACATAACTTAAATAAACTATTACAAAAAGACAAGGAGACATTTAGAAGCTATGACTAAACTCTTTGGAAGTTTAACACACAAACTAAAAATAATTTTCATTCTCTCTTATTGCTTTTTGTTAATAATCTTCCTTTTTTTGTAGAAAAATTAGAAAATGATAAAAGATATGTAAGAAAAAATAAATTTCACCCAGAGATAAACATCACTGGCATTTTATTTCCTTTTGTCTTTTCTTTGTAAGTAAAGATATATTATAAGAAAATGGGAGCACACCACATATAAAATTAAATATCTTAGGTCCCCCCTTAATCTTTCTTTCTTAATTTTTTCATATCTTTAAATATTTTTCCAAAGTTATATTTTTAATGACAGCATAATATTCCATTGCACAGTATTTCCATAACTTTGCTTACCTTAATCTGCCATTTGGGGTTTTGACTTCTTGGTTATTTCAATATGTGGGTGAAGCATCTTTCCAAAGTCTTGTGTTCCCAGACCCCTGACCTCTTTCTTCCTCAAGCTGGTCCTCCTCTCTGCAATCACCCACTCCTATGGGCAGACCTTGCTAGGGCATATTATTTTACTCTCTCCATGTCAGTATCCCGTTTTGACCAATATCTCTTGGCTTTCCAGATCAATCTCTCTAGGACTCTGAGCTGACTGGGTCCTCCCGTTCTTCTGACACCCCTTCACTGTCCTCACCCCCTCATGTCCTGGCTCCACTCCTTACCCAGCTGAATTTATCTATGACAATCGCTCTCAATTGCACACCCCTTCAGTTTCCTTGCCCCTCTTCTGCTTTATTATGCTTGTTTGACGAAAGCACAATACTGTTTAAATTCAGCTCTCTGCCTACTTTGTATCTGCACCTGGATTACTTACCGTGGCTGGAGTAAAAAAGAACACAATCACGCTGATTTGGTCTCACTTTGCATCCATAACCACAAACTCCAGTGATCTCTTTGTGATCACATTAATCGTTCTGTATGTCTGACATCCATTCTCACCCATTCACTGACTATCTGATACTCTCTTCTCTCCCCTAAATCCTCTAATAGCTCCTCCCCTCCTAGTCCTAGTAACTTAGCTGATGACACTTAGCTAGTGCATCCTATTTCACTGAGAAAACTGAAGCAATGAGAATAGAACTTCGACTGACTCTTGTAGTCACATGAGCACCCCCCTTCCATCCGCTCTTCATGCCACTTTCTCACCTGCTATCACGGATAAGGTTTCCATCCTAACTAAAGCCAGTCCCTCTATCTGTGCATCTGTAACTAGACCCCATTCCTTCTCACCTACTGAAGGACACTGCTTTCCTGGATCATTCCTAGTAGCATGCAGACATGCGATTATTCTCCCCTCTTTCCCCACAAGCTATGACTCTATTTCTTTGGATTATTTGCAGCAAGATTTGTGGAAAGGGGTCCCTACTTGCCATTTCTGGTTTCTCTCTTTTCATTCTCTTCTGCAGTCAGGCTTTTCTTCCCTATGCAACTTCACTGAAGCTGTTCTTGTCAAGATCACGTATGACCTCCATGTTGCTAATCTTTTTTTTTTTTTTTTTTTAGTTGGAGTCTCACTTTGTCATCCAGACTAGAGTGGCTGCTCCCGGCTACCGCAGCCTTGACCTGCTGGGCTCCAGTGATCCTTCTGCCTCAACTTTCCAAGTAGCTGGAACTACAGGCATGCGCTACCACACCCAGCTAATTTTTTGATTTATTGTAGAGATGAGGTCTCACCAAGTTGCCCAGGTGGGTCTCGAACCCACGGGCCCATGCAATCCACTCACCTCAGCCTCCCAAGGCGCGGGATTACAGGCTGAGCCACTGAGCCCGGCTCATGTTGCTAATCCAATGGTCCGTTCTCACTTCTCTTTTTCTTGACCTTTCTTCATTTGGCTGTGTGAGGTAATTGTCCAGACATTGACTCTTTCCCCCTATATATGGCTTCTTTCTGCTTCTCCCCCAGGAAGTAGCCACTGGCAGAGGCTGATCTCTGCAGGGTGTGCACATTTCCAGTAATGAGTTGCAGGGTGCAGGTAATGGAACAGAATTGGAAACAATGTGAGTGGCACCCTTACTGACTGTGATTGTAAGTACAGTGTAGCAGGTTGAATAATTAACTTGCTTGACATAAACATCTGTTTGCTGTACTGTCCCATGGTGCAGACTCTTTCTTCACCAGCCAGCCGCCATCGGTGCCTCCTGTAAGTTCTAATAAACCAGTGTTATTCCCTGCTGTACCTACAGGTGACTTCTTGGGAATAGGTAAAGAACCTTACATACAAGCCCTCTCAGCTTGGGGCTCCCACATTTTGGCGCATTTGGCAGTATATTCCAGAGAAGTCCCCTTTGCAGTGGCTGTGGGAGAGTCAGAGCAGGGAGAAATGTCAGCTGGGGGAAATCCCAAGATGGATCACTGCTACTATATGGTTTAAAGTTGCCAGTGGTATTCCCTGGCTAACAGGCAATGGGGTAGTAACTGTATGCTCCACCAATTTCTAACCTGCATCAATTAAAGTTATCAGCCCTATGAGCGGCTGCAGTTCCTGGCTTAGAGGACTTGTGGAGAGCTTGCTACACTTTGTAACTAGCTGGGGGTTGCTGTGTGAGTATGGGGATACCCCCAAAACACCAGGCTGGGCTGCTGGGATTATTGAAAGCAATTGATGAGAAGGGACAATTTCAGAAGGAAAAAGAGAGCTCTGCAGGTGCCGCAGCTATGGTATGGCCCCTGCCTTGCACTCTCAGAGTGGCTACAAAACAAAAGTCAGCCACTAGGATCCAGGTGCAGATGTTGCAGGAGAAACTAAGATCGGAAAGAGATGCTCAGTTAACTCAGGCAGAAATCAGAATATCTGTGCTGTTCCCACCAGTAGGTGAAACAGTACAGGGGGCCATACAACTGATAGTGGACCTGGAAGAAACCGATTTGATTAGGCAGAAATGAGAAGTTTGAAAAGTTAGAGAACCCCAAAGGAAAAAAGATTTGGAGGATCCTGTAAAAGGAAACCTGCTAACAAATGTGGATAGATTTAAATAAGGCAGGCATGGATCCTAGCAAGATGAATTTCCATTTGCAACCCAATGTGGTGTTGGTGGGGTTGTGGAAGGAACTTCCAAAGAAAAACTCTACTAAACTATTCCTGAAAAGAGGTCCAGCACTAAAGTGGATCCCCAATCAAAAGGAAGTTCCCTCAAATAAAGAGTGAGCCAGTAAGCAGCTGTGGGGCAGAACAAGGGTATGCAGAGTTCCTAGAGGCTGGTCTTAGTTTGTACTGCTCTCCTTGAGGCCATGTTGCCAGCAGATCTCAGAGCAAGTTCAGGTTGGAATACACACCAAGGTTTGGTTTATTGCTGGAATCTTTTTGCTGATGGCTAATGCTTTCTTTAGTATTGATATTTTGCAGATTGTCAAGACAAGTTCTTGTTTACCTTGGAAGCATGACAATGGAGGTTCATGGTGCTGCCAGTAGGGTATTTGCATAGCCCTATGTCATGTCACCTGACAGGGTCGCTCAAGATTTGGGAGGTTGGAGGCAAATTGAATCAGTGTCTCTATTTCATTATATATTATATCATGCTAATCTCTGCTTTTCTTACAGACCTAGAGCAGGCTACACCCCAACTGATGGAACATGTACGAAAGAAAGGATGGGCAGTGAATCAAAACAAGCTGCAAGGACCTGGCTTATCTGTTGTTTTGGGGGCATTATCTGGTCTAGTAAGATAAAAGTAATGCCATCAGTTGCTATAGATAAGATCCAGGTTTTCCCTGCCCAACACTGCCCAATCAGCTACAAGAGTTTTGGGGCTTGCTGGGGTATTGGAGGGCATTTACCTCACATTTAGCACAGATGTTATATCCTTTCTAGAGGTTAATCAGAAAAAGATCCCAACGGGATGGACAGAGAAGTGTCAATGGGCATTCAGTGCTGCCAAAAGCACTGAGGGCACTGTTCAGGCATTGGGCATTTTAAACCAATCCCTTCCCTGTGAATTGGATGTAAATGTTACCTAGGAGGGACGTTCTTGGGGGCTTTTGCAGCAGTAGGAGAAAGCTCAGCTTCCCATTGGCTTTTGGTCACAGACCTAGAAAGGTGCCGAAGCCTGCTACAGGCCCATCGAACAGCAGGTCAACGTAGTATATCAAACTCCCTTGGCAATGGAGCCAATCACCAAATAAGCCCCGGTAACTGTGCGCACCACCCTGCCCATAGCGGGATGGATCCATGAACTCTCTCGTAGGCCCCATAGCTCAGCAGCACAGATGATGAGCCTGACCAAATTGCTCACATATCTGTAGCAGCATAGCAAACTCTCCACAAGTCTCTAAGCCAGGAACAGCAGCAGCTCATAGGGCTAATAACCTTCACTGATGCAGGTGAGAAATTGGTGGAGCAGACAGTTATTATCCCATTGCCCGTTAGCCAGGGAATACCACTGGTCCCAAAAGAGGCTTGGTACATGGACAGATTGTGTTGGGGGCAACCTCTTTGATGGACAACCATTGCATACCAGCCACAAGCAGAGACTATCTGGATGGAAGATAGGACCAGGCAAGCAGTCAGTGGGTCGAGTTGTAGGCAGTGGGGCTGATGATAACCAAAGACAATTTGCACAGACAGCTGGGTGGTATTCAAAAGACTGACACTGTGGATGCCACAATGCCACTAATAGCAAGGGATAATAGAGACAGCTCAACATTCATTGCAGGGGTAGATGACCCGATTGCATGAAAAAAATCTGTGATCTCAATGAGAGACCCGGTGCTGGCTGTCCAGCACCCCTAAACATGCTGACACAGTCATGGGCAACATCCCTGAAGATGCAGATCTGGACACAGGAATCATCATTGTGACCAAGCTGGGGAAGCAAGAATAACTTGTTGCAGCTCCGCCTTACAAGACATAGTATCCAGAGCGAATACTCTCCACTGGCCCTGGGAATAACCCTAGGTCTCAATTACTCAAAAGGAAGACTATTATCACTTCTATGGACAAGAAGCTCCTGGGTCTGCATGGTATTCCAGGCTGGGAAGTCTTCCCCAAAGCTTCACAGTGTTGCCACAGGACAGAAATGTTATGTGTTTTATCTGATAACTGGGATTTACCTTTCCTTGTTCTTCTCAAGCATCTGTCTTATCACCCTTAGCCTAAGATCCTTTCTATCACTAAGCTTTTTTTTTCCCTGGCAATAAATAATCGTAAGTGTTATAATCACTGTAGTAATTTTGCTGTTCAGAATCTGTGCCCTTTACTATTGCATATACCGCATTGCACTCATATTTCCATCTCAGGGAACTCGCAGAAGAGCAAGGTTGTATGAAGGTTGTAAGGGTAGAAAAGGGTCAGCATAGGGGTGGAGTGTGAGGTAATTGTCCTGACGTTGATTCTGGACATCTTTCTGCCCCACCCCCAGGAAGCAGGCCCCGGCTAAGGCTGGTGTCTAAAGGATATGTGTATTCCCAGTAATGAGTCATGGGTGCAGGTTAACTGAAAGCAGTGTGGGTGGTATGCTTTCTCGCTGTGATTGGAACCGCAGTGTAGTAAGTTGAATACTTAACTTGCTTGACATAAAATTGCTTGCTGTACTGTCCCATGGTACAGATTCTTTCTCCACTGACCGGCTGTCATCGGTGCCTCCCTGCTGGACCTCCAGGTGACTTCTTTGGAATAGATAAAGAATCTTACATGCAAGCCCTCTCAGATCTGGGGGCTACTGTGTTACAGGTTGCCTTGGATTTCCTCCTACTTTTGAGTTGCTTCTTTGTCTCATTTGCTCTCTTCTACCTGACTTCTTTAAAAAAATTTTTTTTTAATTTTAAAGATGTGAGGTATAAGTCAGGGTTAAGTCTACAAATGTTCATTATGCAGGTACCCTTGTTGATGAGGTGTGCCCCCCCTTCCCCAACAGAATCCCACAACTGTCAATCCTGCCCCTGCCCCCCAATGGCAATTTCCCACTAACAATCCTTTTCTTCTATCTGCCTGACTTCTGAATGTTGGAAATCTCCAGTTCTTGGTCCTCTTTTCTTTTCTATGTATACTTACATCCTCGGTGATTTCATCTAATCATATAACTTTAAATCCCACATAAATGCCCAAGACTCCTGAATGTACCTCTTCATCCCATACCTTTCCTGATCTCCATATCTTCATTTGACTGTGTCAAAGTGAATGTGTTAAAGACTGAACTCCCAATGTGGACCCTGCACTTGTGCCTCTAGCAAGTGCCCCCATTTCATTCATGGAAATACCATCTTCTCAGGGCTCAGGTCACAACCTTGGAATCCTCCTTGACTCATTTGTATCAGAAAATCTCTTCCAGTCAGGCTCAGTGGCTTATCCTGTAAACCCAGCACTTTGGGAGGCCGAGGCAAGAGGATTGCCTGAGCCTGCGGGGTTGAGACCCACCCAGGCAACTTGACGAGACCTCATCTCTATAATAAATAAAAATTAGCCAGGTGTGGTAGCGTGCATCTGTAGTTCTAGCTAC